>NC_134356.1:570749682-570754682 GCF_048569485.1 Anomaloglossus baeobatrachus
GAGTTCATTCTGATTGTACGGCACTGTCTCGCAGCCAGCCATGCTCTTTTTGACAGTGTGGAGCCACTTGGCTCTGCTGAAAGTCTATGGGGATGCAGTAGAGCCGAGTGGGACCGCACTGTGAAAAATGTGCGTTCTGGATGCTTTTCCCACTCTGTCTATGGCAGAGGAAGCATCCAGAACGCAGGAATTCAGCAGGAATTCTGCAGTAACAATATGTCTCAGAACGCAGCTTTTCGGCTGCGTTCCGAGATGCACATGCAGTGACTTACACGCTACGGAATAGAACGCAACGTGCGCACATAGCCTTATAGGTGCCGGAACGTCTTTTCTTTTACTTTCAGTCATTGTCCAATGGTTTGTCTTCTCTGACCTGACCACCTCCCTGTTCAGTATAATATACAGTTTGCCCCCACTTTCTGTAAGTGGCCTTAGTATCTCTGCTGCTAGAGAAATATTACGTTTTACAGGCAGCGGACACCAAGTTAGGACTTTGGAGTGATTTTTCAGAGGTAAGATAACAACATAACTTTTGCTAAATGGTGACTTGCAGTTGTTGTTTTTGTAAGCACTGTCCATCTATGAAGATGAGAATAACACTTTAGGTAGCCATACACTTCAGATGTTGGATGAAACCAACAGACTTTAGTAGATTCAGCCACCTCTCTATATATATCATGACCCAACTCTTCCCCCTGCAGCAGATGCCAGGGAGAAAGAAGGTTTGGGCATGTCGAATTTTAATATGCCCAGTCCTTTTGTATTCATGGGAGATGACTGGACTGGCAGCAGCATACATCCTCTTTCCATTAACACTTCTCAAACCAAATATGCAGGTGCATGAGGGGCCAATAGGTATAGCTCCTCACTAAAGGTGTATGGCCATATTGTATTTACAGGGGTTTTCCACTACATTTTCACACTCTTGCCATATATCATAGGTCTTTTGTAGTATACTTGTATTGGAGGTATAGCTTCTAATGAGCACATCTCTGCAGGGATTACATAGTACTTGATTTTTATGCAGATTCTTCTTCCTCCTCTGTTATGTCTGATCCTTTCTTTTCCGGCACAGAAATCAGACCAAGTGAAAGAAAGTAGTCACTGGACTCCTGATGGTTGGTGTAGACATTTTGGAATGAATCACAATTCTGCCTCATGCAAGCTGAGCTGACAGTTTCAGCTGGAACAGCAGGGGCTGACACCTAGTGAAGTGCTGCAAACTGCATTTCAAAAGCAAAGGGTTTAGACTGATCTGGAAAACTAAGTGCTGAAATGTGCATAACAAACACAGTGGGAGGGCTGTACTGGCCATCTATCAATTGCCTACCCTGGGCTGCTCTGACACTTGGTGTCACCCAATATCTTCAGCAGCACAGGGTGTAAAATGGAGGGGGTGAGCTAAGTGCTGTCAAATAGGCTGCAGCAATGCATGATGTACCTTGTAGCATTAGCACACAGTAAGCCTGGGGAGAGGAGGTGATGGATGTAAACATCAGAGCTGCTGCTGGTAGACACCAAGTGATGCTAACTACATGATAAAAGGTTTATATTGCTATAATAAGAGTGTGGAAGCATTTGGTGGCACATAATAGCACAATTGATGGATAAAAAGTGAAATGAGTTAGGGTAACGGATAACGTCTGTAAGGAGGTTGTCTTACAAAGATAGCCCACCTTTAAGTGCTTCTTGAGATCTGTCCATAGGAGACCTCTTTATAAGCTCGAGTGGCGAGCCGCACCAGCTCTGGTGGTCTCAAAACGTTTTTGTGCTTCTTGGTGGTCCATTCATTTCACTGGTCTCATGTAACTTGTAAGTTCAGACGTGGCAAATTGTGGACGTGATTGGATCTGTGGGTCTCCGTGCTCTCATCCGCAGAGCTACCAAACGTATAAAACTATATAAAAGGGTAAACGCACGGACAATGCATGGACTATAGTACGGTGAGATTTCTATAACTTCATCCACATTGTTGGAACTGAAAGACGTTGCGGTTTTTGCACAGTGACTATAGCCAGCGTCAAACTCATTGTTGGAGCCTAACCTTATAGTGGAATAGTAACAGATTTGTTATGTACGTATACTTTATTAATTAAATAAGAAAAGATTGTTGAAAGGTTAGCCTAGGTGTGCACACGGACAACGCATGGACCGAACGTATGCTCCTCTAAACGATCCCTCTAAATGTAAAGCACCGTCCTTTCACAGGGCGGCGATGTGGAAGACCTGGAATATGTCCTTCATCAATGGATGTTTGTAAGCAGCAATGTTGTAAAAGATCTTCACTGTGAATGGAAACGTTGTTATCCCCATCGCTGGAATGCGGAGTTAGGTCTGTGCGGAGTGTAGGTGGATGTTTGGTTTGTGGCCGGCTCTCGGAGGTGGCAGTGCCCTCAGAATTTGCATTTCTTTCAACAACGACAGCTTTCATGGCTTCTGTTCGCGATTTGTCAGCTCAACCGGAAACCGCTTGTGTTTTTCAGGGGTTTTCGCTCTTCCCTTTTGATGTTACCCAAAGCTTGTGCGAGTTAGGAGATCAGTGATAATGTATGTACGTAACTGGCTGGGAGTTATAGTCCATGTCTTTATTACAAGTGTACTATGCTGTAAGCCTTTCTTAATGGTCTTACAGATAAGGAAGAATTAATGTGTCCAGTCCATATTGTGGCTTTAAGTATTGCCAAAAAAGGGAGTCTGCAACAATGGGATCTGAGCTTATTTTTGGCACATACATGCTGTGGACTGAAAATACAGCAGAGTAATCGCATCTTCACTTTGTACATTGCTTTACTTGTACTGATCCCGAGCGGCAGTCTATATTGTACTCCAGAGCTGCAATCCTAATTCTGCAGGCTTCAGTGTTTCTTTTTCACAAATTTCATTGCCAGGTGAAGGAACGCACTGAAAAAGTTTTCGGTGTTGAATCTGCCCCATGGTGGACACCAGTGACAATTGATAGATCCTATTAACAATCCTGTAGGTCAGGGGCAGGGAACCTTTTTTCTGCCGGGGGCCATTTGGAAATGTCTACCAACCTTCGGGGGCCGCACAAAACTATCAACTTGAAAATTTACCCTAATATAATTGGTCAAACAATTAACTCACTGTGGTGGCTGCAGCTTTTACTCTTTGGTGCAGCTGTAATATTAGGCGATATTGATCTTGTTGCTTTTCACAACTGCTTTTCCAGGTTTGAATTGGCTGGGACTTCTGTATATACATCACAGGGGAGGGTTGGGAGGAATATAGATCACTGGGGAGGCTGGGGGGCATAGACATCAAAGGAGATGCTGAGGGCAAATGCATTACTTGGGAGGAGTATATATCACTAGAAAAGCTGCGGGACATAGACATGGCTGTGGGCATAGACACCACTGGGGGGTACATACATCACTGGGGGGTACGTACATCATTGATGAGGAGCACAGACATAGCTGGGGGGCATAAACATTGCTGGGGAGGGCTGGGAGGAATATACATCACTGGGGAAGACTGCCCTGGGGGCACAGAGAATGATGGAAGAGGCTTGGAGGCACAGACAAACCTGGGGGACGCTGGGGGCACATATGGCACAGAGAAGAATGGGAGAGGCTGGAGGCACAAACAGACCTGGGAGAGGCTCGGAGCACAGAGATCACTGGGAAGACTGGGGGGGGGGGCACAGAACACTGGGGAGAAAGAGGGGCACAGAGCGCTGGGGGCACAGGCAGACCTGTGGGAGCTTGGAGGCAGTTAGAGAATTGGGGGAGGCTGGGATCACAGAGCGCGGGGGAGGCTGCGGGCGCAGAGAGGAGCCGCCGGGCACAGTAAGACCTGGGGGATGATTGGGCAGTCAATCCTCTTCTGTTTGATTGTAGCGCACCTCACGCCTACTCCACCTACAAAGTACGTCCTCGCGTAGCCAGTGCCAGCGTGGGGACGTAGTCCTTCAGGTATAGGAAATGCGGCGTTCAGCATTGAACGCGCTGTGTGGGGTTTTAAGGGGCCAGCAGCCAGCAAGATGCGGCTGCTGCTCCAGCACTGTAGTCCCCGGGAATCAGCCCGCGGGCCGCAGAAAAAGCCGTCGCGGGCCGGAGGTTCCCCACCCCTACTGTAGGTCATCAGGTATCTAGTAGAGCCGCATACATTTCAACTGAAATTTATGGCCAAATCTATGATGTTGATTCTGATAGATGTGAACATAAACCAAACTCTGTCTTTGGGAGCATTTTTTTGTTATTCTTTTTTTCTTTGATAACAAGATTGAAGTATCAGTAGATGACTTAAGCGGGCTTTACACGCTACGATTTCGCTTCAGCGATCTCGTTGGGGTTACGGATTTTGTGACGCACATCCGGCCGCTGTAGCGATGTCGTAGCGTGTGACTCCTAGGAGCGATTTTGGATCGTTGCAAAAACGTCCAAAATCGCTCCTCGTTGACATGGAGGTCCGCTGCCAGTTATCGCTGCTGTCGCAGGGGCGAAGTTGTTCCTCGTTCCTGCGGTAGTGCACATCGCTACATGTGACGCCGCAGGAACGAGGATCATCTCCTTACCTGCCTCCGGCCACAATGCGGAAGGAGGGAGGTGGGCGGGATGTTACGTCCCGCTCATCTCTGCCCCTCCGCTTTCATTGGGCGGCCGCTTAGTGACGTCGCTGTGACGCCGAACGGACCGCCCCCTTAGAAAGGGAGGCGGTACACCGATCAAAGCGACGTCGCTATGCAGGTAAGTATGTGTGACGGGGGTGCCAGAATTTTGTGCGCGACGGGTAGCGATTATGCCCGTTTCGCACAAACGATGGGGGGTGGGTCGCATGCTAGCGATATCGGGGCCGGATATCGCAGCATGTAAAGCCACCCTTAGGCTAGGTTCACCATGGAAGGCAGTCCAATCTGCAGGCAGCATGTTATAGAGCAAGGGAGCTGAGCAGACTGATTTATATAGTTTAATGGGAAAAGATTCAATATAACCTGTGTTCTTAATCATTTAAAGGGGATATTCGGCCTCGAGGTACAAGGT
>NC_134356.1:570757182-570762182 GCF_048569485.1 Anomaloglossus baeobatrachus
TCCCCTCCCCCTGTTAGAATTAGCATACGTATTATACCATTGATTTACCTTTTCACTTGCAGGACCTGTGTGAGGTCATACCCATGTGACCAGAAGGGGCGGGGCCCCAGCCAACAAACCAGGAAGCAACATTTTTCTGTTTGCTGAGGCCCCGCCTCTTCTGGTCACATGGCTATGACCTTATACAGGTCCTCCTAGTGAAAAAGTAAATCGATTTGTATAATACTTATGCTAATTGTAACAGGGGGAGGGGATAACTATGAATACTCCCAGATATTATCCGATCCTCAGCTGCTGTCACTCAAGAAGCTGGTGTTTTTATAAACTTTACTCTCTTGGATTTCAAAACCTAAACATCCGAGCTGACCACTACAGGTGTGTATAGAATCAGCCTGATAGTGCCAGTATAGCACTGGCGTTGGGTGTTATATGAAAATCCTGGTGATTGCTTCCCTTTAAAAGCAATGTCTGCCACTTCATGCTGCTCAATCCACGGGCAGCATGATTCGCAGCCTGACTGCATAATTGCTGCTAGGCACGTTTTTTTTTTTTCTAACAATGTTTTCTCTGAAACAGAAGGATACTCTCACATGAGCGGTGACTTGCACGAGTATTGGATCACACTGCCGGCCTTTCTCCTGACAGGAGCTGCTCATCTGCATGTATTTCTATGATTCTAACCCGCTCATGTCGAGAGCCATAGCCGATTCAGGCAGTGCGATCCGTTACTTGCGCGAGTCATACGCTCGTGTGAGCGTACCCAAAGATTTACTCTGACACTGTCCTCCACCAGTTTCTCTCTGCATCGCAGCAGGTGATTGACAGGTCTCTCCTTATCGATACTTATAGCAGGATAAGGCACAGCCACAGTGTAGGAGATGTTGAGGTGCACTCGTAGGTTTCCACACCATATGTCCAGAGAATTAGAAACAAGACACACTCAAATGGTGATACAAACGAAGAATTTATTCCATAAGTCTTAAAGCAACATGTGACGTTTCGGCCAGGTGGTCTTCATCAGACAACTTGTTATTAAGACTGTCAGGGTAGTGGTAAAGGCATTGGTATCCACCACTATGCTGCATGCTCCTTATTTATACATGTGCTAGAGATCTGTCAATCACCTGGTGAGAAGCCATCTGGGTGTGGTGCTGGACTAGCCCCCGGATGGCTTATTAATACAGCTGAGAGGATAGTGAAAAATCCGGGTCTGGCGGCTACCCGGCGGGTAGAGAAAGACATCCGGATCCGATCCGGAGTTCGGCCTCATATATGTCAATGGGGAGTGTAATCCGGGGACGAGAGAGAGAGAAAGAGAGAGAGAGACGGGGGGGGGGGGGGGGGGAGGGAGAGAGAGACCCGGGGGGGGGGGGAGAGAAAGACACGGGGGGAGAGAGAGAGACGGGGGGAGAGAGAGACGGATCGGACGCTGAAACCGCGCGGATCCGGATTTTTACAGTTCGGGTCCGCTCAACACTACTCATTAAGCTATATTTTCTCTGAAGTGCCAGAAAGTTTCAGACTTAGGCCGGGGACACACTGGCATGTAACATCCGATGTGATATGCTAATGACTCCTCGGCTCAAACACTACTGTGAGCGTGACAGAGTGTCATCACTGTTCTCCCACATGTGAGAATTGGAGCACAGGTGAGGAGAAGGCGAGATTACGGTAATTTCTCCATTACCTGTGTTTTTGTTTATTGGGCTGCACTTGCATGTCTTCCGAGTGCAGTCCGATGTTTTGCACGCACCTATTCTGCGCCATCCGATATAAGCTGCCAATCGCCGTATGCAGCAATTTTTTTTTTTTTTTTTTTTTCATGCTGAATCCGCATGAGAAAAAAGTTCTAGTCAGCACTGCCCCATAGTCTCTAACATTTGATCAGGTGATACCCGATAAGACATCAGGTAGCCCCCCCCACCCCATCCATGTTATACGTTGGTGGGAGCAAGCCATAAGGCTAGGGCTACACAGCGACACGTTTCATGTGTCAACAACTCTTTTGAGAATTGATTAACAAAACATTTTTGCAACTTGCTGATCCACGACTATTTTATGCTATAAATAAAAGTCAAGTAGCAGAAAAGTCATCCGCAAGTCGCATGTCGCTTGTGACTTGCATTGAAATGTGTCATATGCGACCAGCGACAGAGAAGCCAACTCAAGTGGGAATATTTGTGACTCTGTTGCAGTCTCAGGAGGTCACAGGTCTCGATGCGACACCATAGGAAATCATTGATGCGATGTAGTAATGCAATTTCAGTGTCGCATGTCCCCGTGTAGCCCGGCTCTGATTCCTGCGGACAGGTCCCTTGTAAGGAGTATTGGTATTACACTGACTCCAATAATAATAAAATATGCAAAAATAAGTAATGTCCTGAAACCCATTCAAGCTCTTCAGAAAAAAAAGTGAATTTTAGAATATCAGTGATTGTGGAATAGCTGGTGCTGGTGACATTGCTGGGCTTGTGGGTATACGGTCTGACATGTATATAGCACTGCGTGTGGTGCGCTTCCCTTGTTTTGGCAGTCTACCTTCACAACTAATTGTGATTATCCCCATAAATCTGCAGTCACACAACTTTACTGTAGGTCTTAGGAAATATATAAATATCGTTTTGTTTCTACAGCTCCTGTAAAGACAATGTGTCTCCATGGTAACAGACAGCATATCATTCTGTGGAGCGTAATCCTGCAGCCTCGTATTTTTTCCACTTCCCTCCTACATTGTGCCCACGTACGTTTCATAGGTCAGCTATAAGTAGAGGACATATATGGGAATATCATCGCAGGGTCAGGCTAGAGTTTGTTTGCGGTCTGTTACCATGGAGACACACTTGGACTTGTATACAAACTATGGAAACAAATGATAAGAAATATCTAAGACCAATGACAAAGTTACTTGATTGTTTGCATTCTATTTTTTTTTTTATATAATACAATATTTGGGAAGGTGGACATAGGCCGCCTTTCTCCTAAGCTGATGTAATACGTGTGACACCTCCCTTGTTCCCGATCAGCCTATAAACCCTGTCTTCTCCCATAGTATACAGTATGTATCTGACACTTCGGCGTACTTGGCAGTCACTGAGGCCTTGTGATACACAGCTGGAGGCCTCAGCTACCAGTCACCGAGGGACCAGACGCTACGCTCACGGTGACCTTCGGTATAGTCTCAGGAAGATATGTTATGTGAGAGCGAAGAAACGGGAGAAACTATGGAGGATAAATTCTGTAATTAGAATTTAAGCTCCTTTCTAGACAAACAAGAGCAGGTCTTTCTGTCCCCGCGTCTTCAGGGCGGACATGGAAGGGAGTATGTTGCATCATTGACTTGTGTGCGCTCAAACCTAACTTTAGGCAATGTTTACACCTTCCATTTTGCTGCCTTTTTAATGCAACTTTTTCATGTTTTATGCAAATTAGGCTAGGTTCACATTTCCGTCAATTTGTATCAGTCACAATCCGCGGCCCTGGTAAACAACTGAATCAGTTTGGCGGATTCTGTGGTTTCCCATAGACTTGTATGAGTGGCGGATTGTTACTGATGACCTTGCGTTGCATCCGCTGCGCAGCGCATCAGTCATTTTTGGACTGACCGCCGGGCAGAAACAACGCAGAATGTTACGTTTTTTTTGGGTCGTCAAGATTAACGCACCGCGCAGGAATCCGTCGCAATCCGTCAAGCTTGGAATGTTTGTCTATGGTGCTGGATTCCGTCGTAATCCGTCTTAGGACAGAATCCAGCGCTGGATTCCGTCATGCTCTACTGAGCATGCCCAGCATGTTTGGCACGCCCACTGGGCTGTCCCAAACACAAACGGATCATGATGGATCATTCAAAAAACGGACGCACAGCGGATGCAACGGATCAGTTTTTTCACAGGATTCCTGTGAACTGAATCCTGTGAAAAACACATCCGTTACGTCAGTTGACATCTACAAAAAAACGACTGATCCCTTGCTCACTCGCAATGACGGACGGTGGACCTGACGGATTTAAAACAACGGAAGTGTGAACCTAGCCTTTAAAGCTGCTTTTTACAGTACCAGCAAAAGCTGAGATTTTAGAAATCCAATGCAAACAATTTCTTTTTTTTTTTTTTTTTTTCCACTGCTTAGTTTTTGTAAGAAGCAGCGTGTCAGTTCTTTCAGTGTTTTTGCAGCGGTTTTTCACAGTTGAAAGTAATGAGTGCAAAAACACAACTGCTGCTTTGTCACTGCTGTTGTGGTGAATTAAACTAAATTTATTAAATCTATATTGTAGACAAATGACACATCAAGAAAATGCAATAAAAAAAAAAAGCTGCAAAGCTGTATTTTGGATTTGGAAGCCGATTTTTTTTTTTTTTTTTTTTTTTTTTTTTTTTTACCGCCAAGAGAGCATGTTTTGGCTGCAGAAAAAACACTGCATGTGAACATAGCCTTATTATGGTGAAGGACCATTTAAGATGAGACAACCCCTTGAAGTTTGTCATAGCCAACTTAGCCAGGTAAAGACTCAGACCACCAGAAGTCTCCCCTGCATGGCGGACATTCAATGAACTGCCATCCATTCAAGACAGTGAAATCTCATATCTACCATTCTGGTTCATAGAGGGGCTGCAGAGTAGAGAAACCCCACTCTATAATGTCCATATTCTTAAAAAGTCATCAAAACCTAAATGTGTTGCCAATCAAAAAATGAATCATCACAAAATCAAGCCACTGGAGCAACAAAACCTATAAAGAAAAGTAGCCATAGACAAATATCCAATAAAATATAATTTTATTTAATAATTAGAAACATTAAAATGTAGATCATGCAAGGAAATTAATGAAAAAATATATATAGGAGGACACCACAAGGCCCAGCAGGGTCAATACAAGCAGAACAAGTACAAAAGATGTTTTCTTTAAATATAAATAAATACCCACATACGGGTATAAAACAGTATATTATCTGCTTGTAATTACACCGATGGTGTGGCTCAGCAGTGGTAATGGCGACAGGTATT
>NC_134356.1:571067182-571199682 GCF_048569485.1 Anomaloglossus baeobatrachus
TGTGATGGGACATTGGCAGATATTTATGTTTAAAGGATTGTTTTTTGGCTGCATCTGAGATAATTTGTGAGTTTTCCTGCTCCCTTTTCACATTTGTGTTTTCTCGGGTCTACCCATCCAGAGTATGTCAAAGGACACAAACTTGGTCAGACGAGTCGCCTGGACATAGGCTCTGATTCATAAAAATTGGTGGTGTTCACACCAACCTTGGTGAAGAACTGTTGAAAAGTACCACTCAAAGATGCTTGTAAAAATGTATGAAAATCATGGCGTTTTTTTAAAAGCCAAATTCCACCCCACCATGTCCATAAATTGTGTTAAGAACATTCCCCATCACAGCACTTTGTGTGGAAATATACTATCCAAAGCCTACATTATATAGAGAAGTACCGGAATGCTTTGATGAGATAAATCTTTGCTTTTAGGAACAGTGGGGCAGATTTACTAAAACTTTAAAATATTTAGACGTCACAAATTTGGAACGGAAAGTCTTAAAATGCGCCACCTTGATTAAAGTGGTAGATGCTGGATAATAATATTGGTGCATTTTTAGACCGTCTAATCTAAGGATACACTATTTTCTTGTTGGCCTCAACTACACTACACCAACTTGTGCCTCAATTTTGGAACATAGGATCTAATTTTAGGCCTCACCCTTCCTCTAGCCATTTGCCTTTGCACCACACCCCATTGTTGAGCATGTTAAAAAGATGATTAAAACATATTAAATGTGTTGCAAGCCATGTAAGACTTTTTTATCACATTTTTTGAATGATACTAGATTATATTAGATGATAAAAGATGTGCCAAACACAGTGCCCTTATAATACAACCCTTACCCACATAGTTCTGCACTGATCTCTCACAGGATTTAACCTGTAAGCTGGCAATCAGCAACTCCTCAAGTGTAGTCACTAAAGTTGAGCAAAACGTTTCTCAGGATCCTGGCCAAGTGGCTATGTCAGTGGTCTATGGATGCCGGACAGAAGACCTTCTAAATAGTAGGCCTGAAGCTATGTTATGCATGCGTTGTGCTACAAAAATGACATTCCGCCAGCTCAAAACAGAAGAGGTGGCCTGCGATGCCAGAAGGAGGAGTTTGCCTGGAGCTAGGACCAGTGGCCACAGATCACTGAAATTGTCGTGCTACCAGGATCCTGCAAATCTTTCTACTTAACCTTGGTAGCTTTCTCTTCCTGGTCATTCTGCACATTCAGGGATTGGAGAAGTCCCCCTAGGCACGATCATGTTTGGATTGAAGTCCTTGGACAGATTTATAAAGTGATTTTACCAATATGCTGCAGATACTGGAACTTTTACTCCCTAAAGCCAGTTTCAGATAAATTTATCATGGGCGCACCTCTGTGCCAGTATTATGGATCCAAGTCCCAGCCCAACTGCAGATCTAAGGACCCAAACCGACCATGTCGTAGATCACTATAAAGCTCCCAGTTCGGACCTTGGTCTGGAAACCATTTGCATCACATAAGTGCCAATAAGACTCTTGTCTGAAACTAGGCTTAGATTGAGAGCTGAATTGACATTATTGATGCAGGACACCCACCCGCTATATATTTTGTCAAGCTGCTTGAGAGACTGAAATTAGTGTGAATGACAGGAATAGGCATGGTCATGTATAACTTTGCATAAATGGACAATTATAAATAGACCTGTCCTTAAATTTTGTAGTAAGGCTAAACTTATACATATGAATAAATGGTAAAATAATGAGTGTATTGGGGCACTGACCTGCTTCTTTCTGAATCTCATTACTAGGAGCATTGCTGAAGACCTCCAGGGAGCACTGATGACCTTTGCACGCAATCTGTTCATCATCCATCAGGAAATATCAGCCCCTAACATGCAGGGAGAAACTAATTTCAAGGTGAGTTGTTAATTAAGTAACGATTTCAGCTCTGTTTTGGCAGTCACTGGGCAGGAACGTGTACAGAGACGCTTCATTCTTCAAGAGAACATCTTTCAGTGTCTGGTAATTACTGTCCTGCAAGAGAGACAGAGAGTTAATGATCGGCACGAGGTTCCTATCACTGGGAGATTATATGTAACAATGAGATGATTTATACTGAAAGGTTACATACATCAATAGAGAATTGGACAGACACAGCCAATAGTTATAGCCAACATTGTTATGGGACATTAAGTTGTAAGTAGATATTACGCAACACTTGTAAATCTGAAAGACTACATATATGAAATATGGTTAGAGATATTATTATCCCTTTGGCTGCACTGGATAGAAATATTCACTATATCATCAGACATTCACATTAGGGTGTCAGCATCACCCAGTGGTTAACCCATGTTGGTATGGAGTTGGTATATTTCCCCTCTCCACATGCCTCCTTTGTGTTTTTTTAAAGCAGATCTGTCACCAGATTTCACAATACAAGCTGTATACATTACAGATATGTTAGACCTGATGAGGGTGGTGTATTTACTTTAAAAATCCATGTTAGAATGACTGCATAATCCTTTTGACACATCTCCTCCAATGAGCCTGACTGGTAGCTCCTCAGTGTCCCTCCTCCCTGTTGAGATTTCATACTGCTCAGTGCAAGTTGCAGTATCCGGTCAGGCTGGGAGGTCAGAGACTAAAAACTCTTGGTTTCATGAGCTTATCTCCATTGCAGGACTCATAAAATGCCCATTCTAATAGCAGTATTATACTGCCATTAAGCCATGGATAATAATGCATTCAGTTTTCTATTGTGAATTCTGGTTATAGATCCACCTTAATCCATCTAGTTTCTTCCTTGATAGTGATGAGCAAGCAATAAGATGCTCAGGTGCTTAAAATGAGCAGGTTGGACGCTAGGATGGGCTCGACTCGATTAGCGAGTATAATGGAAGACCATGGGAATCTCAAGCATTTTTTCCGGAAGACTTTTCTGAAAAAATTCTTTAGCTTTACATTGACTTCCATTATACTCAGTTCTTGAGTCGAGTACATACAAAACATCTGACCTGCTCATTTTGAGTACTGAGCACTCGAGCATCTTAGTGTTTACTCATCGTTATTCCTTAACTTAGAGCAATTGTCCAGGATTTGTTTCTTACAGAAATGTGAAAAATTGATCTTTTGTAGTAAATGACTCCATTTATTAGAAGTTGTGATAATGTGACTACTATACAAAGCAGGGGAAGCACAGTGGACCCAGGCGTTGAAGTGGTAATACATATGAACCTCATAGACGGGACTGGCAGACTGAACAGATGTCATGTAAAATATGACTAGTGTAACGCTCACCACCAATGTTGTGGAGATGAGGAGCTGGAGTGGACCCAGTTTGTGTGGACTGGATGGCTTGTTATTGACATCTGGTGATAATTTCAGGTCAATAGCAATTTTAGAAATATATTTACTTAGAATATTGGTGACGTGTTCAATACTTACACATCCCCAGAATGCCGATGACCTAGTGAGCCTGGTGGAGAGACACCATGCAATCTAGATTGCAGTGTCAAAGGGCTACGTCATCACCTTTTGAGGTGCACAAAATGGCATTGACTCTTCAATAAGGGGGGTTTAAACCTCACCTGTGGGGCGCCAAAAGGCCCAAGTGAAGTCTGAACAGCCTTTGAGACATCCATACAGTTCTGTGGTATATTCCCCTTGCCATATAGCTGCCCGGTGCCACGTAATCTTAGAGCCCATGAATTACCGTATAGGCCGGCGCTACTCTTATTTTGCCTACTCTGCCTGCAGTGCGGTTCTTCAGCTGGGCGAGGGACCTCAGGCATGCCCGGTGACTAAACGGGGTACAGGTGATTAGACTTTTGGACTCAGAGAGTACAGACTGTTGCATGGCGTCCCATGAAGTCGGAGTGGTGACGGACTTGTTGCATCCCATAATTGTGGAATGGGACTTTGCATTTTGTGCTCAGGGGCAGAAAGCAGGGTTTGCGTCTTAGGTTTTCCAACTGGAGAATGACCCCAAAGTTACTTCAAGAAGTCCCCAGAAATGTAGAGTTCTGAAGTGGCAGCAATGAGTCTGGATGTGGCAGTTTTAGTCCCTGTCTTGCATCCTACCCCCACAATTCGTTATATGTTCCTGTATACTGCCCTATCCGCTATTCTAGTCCCTAATAGCATCATAATGAATTGGGGAGTGGGAAAAATAATCAGGATTTTATAATGAATTGGAGGGCATGGAAGGATGCTATCAGGTACTCCGTATCTTCCTGCACCTCCCAATGCATTATAGGTCCCTGTTAGTATTTCACACCTGGTAATTTATTATAAATCCCTGGAAACCTTCATGCACCTCTCCCCCATTCATTATATGTCCTTGATAGCATCCTCTTCCATCCCTCAATTCATTACAAAGGTTTCTATCCCCCTTACCCCCTAGTCTCCCACTTCTCAATTCATTATAAAACTCTGATGTCATAATAAGTTGAGGATGGAAGAAGACACGTTATAAGGAATTAGGACTGAGGGAGGACGCTATTAAGGACTTGGCATTCTTCTCCATCCCTCAATTCATAAAAAGTCCACCCCCTCCCACTTTTTATTATAAATCCCCGATGCTATCCCCCTACCCTACTCACCCTGACTCACTTCAGCATCCTCTCCCCAGAGTGCTTTTTTTCCAAACCCACTCACATCTCCATACATTCTCTTCTGGCATTGCTTCTTCTTATTCCCGGGTACTTTCTAAATGACGCTGGTGACGTCATCACGGTGCACACACCTGTGTAACACAGAAAGCGAAGGGCAGAAAGCCGAGGACGATTTCCTGTGGCTCTGCTGCCATATTCTACCACAAGCAGCCATGGGCCACTCCAGAGCTCCAAGCGGTTGGCCATATTGCTGTCATTATCAGCCATGAAAACCACAGAACTTGTATGTAAAAAACTGATGTCCGAATAAGCTCTGCAATGAATTAGTCACTCCAATGGATGAACGATATGGCACAAACCTCACGATTCTCTAACCTGTAATGCAATGCATTGTTATTTCATATAACATTCACCTTTTAATTTCCAGGAAACCGTACAAGAAATCGAGGCAATCCTTGGAGTTACAGAAGAAAACAAACTGGAATTTGAAGAATAATGTTAGACCATTCTTCTAACCCCAAGATGCAGAATGTCCGGTAGCCACCAAGAAACCTAAACGCATAGAATTATCCTCAAGAGAAGGTCAACTTTGACGAAAAACAAGTACCGAAGAAAGAGCATAATAATCGGTGCTTAATCCAGATTTCGGAGTAGATCATGCTATTTTAATCACCATTTAGAATGTATATGTGACTAACTTATAATTGTGTCTTTTATAATCCGGTACAAGAAGGGTATTAAGAAAATCCAAACAAAGGATGGCTTTCTAGGTTAAATAAGGACTACACTTTGCACAGAAACAACCTGCAAGAGCCTGAAAAGCAAATATCCTCTGTTATTCTGCTTAATCATTAATCCTATGGATGATTTTGTAAACCAGTAAAATAATTTTGTTCCTAAATTATATTGTGTGTTTCATATTTTCACTCTATTAATTTACTCTTCAGGCTATAATTTTTGCTGCCATTAAGTATTCATTGTTGATGGGCAAGAACGGCAACCATCAGCTAGGGAATGCTGTGGGATCATGGATCTCTATGAGGATTACATGCCCCCCACATAGCAATAAGGGCTTTTTTGCAAAAGTTTTAAAAGGAAAAGTGCAAATATTGTGGTTCAGAAAATGAGGTTTATTCAAAAGTGACAATACGGCTGCACTCCCTGTTGTCGCTAATACAAAAAGGACTGCCACAAAAAATGGAGTAATGTCAATATGCCTATAAGTAAGATAGACATTATTACCAAAATTTGGCTTTAAATTTTCATTTACTGATATATGATCAATTGTCTATTTTGGGTGGACATTTTCTTCAAAGCAAATCACTGAATTTGTAATTCTAAGTATTGAATAGGATTGCCATACATGTGCCTGCTGGGAGATGGGACATGGTTGAAGCGGTGGGAAGAGGTAAATCACACTGGTTAAGATTTAGGCAAGGATCAAAGGCTTACGTTCATCCTTCTCTGCTTTCTTCAGAGGATGCTTGAAATAGAAGAGATCTGCTCTGTACTGGGATATCAGTGTGTGCTATATTGTTACTTACAGAAATTGGATTGTGCATACAGATGTTACTGCAGACCTATGTAATCTGGGCTTCTGCTCTGTGAAAAGGATGGAGCCCAAAAGCAAGTGCGTTTATCAATGCCAGTGGTATGCAACCATGGGACCGACTGACTAAAGGCCCCGTCACACACAACGAGATCACTAACGAGATAGTTGCTGAGTCACAGTTTCTGTGACGTAGCCATGGCTGTGGAGTCGGTAAGCCAAACCTTCGACTCCGACTCCTCAATTTCCCTTGCACAAACTCTGACTCCTACATATATTGCTTTTAGTTAAGTGAAAAATGTATTGTAGTACAATGTGAACATCAGACATTTAATCATTTTTATGATACAATAATCAAGATATTTAGATAGAACAAAATATATTTATTGGAATACAACTTTAGAACACAAACTGTAATAAATTGTAAATATGTTATACAATATGTAATATACAGTAGATTACATATATATACATATATATATATATTTACATTACATATTGTATTACATATTTACAATTTATTACAGTTTTTTGTGTTCTAAAGTTCTATTCCAATAAATATATTTTAAGTTCTATCTAAAAATCTTGATTATTGTATCATAAAACATAAAAATGATTAAATGTCTGATGTTCACATTGTACTACAATACATTTTTCACTTAAATATAAGCAATATACTAAATTTTATTATTTAGTATGTTTTTGTTGAAAACTGTGTTTGCCACTTACGTAGTTCATCACATAGTGTTTTTTATATATATATATATATATATATATATATATACTGTATATAACACTATGTAATACACTATGTAAGTGGCAAAAACACAGTTTTCAACAAAAACATACTAAATAACATTTGTGCAGTCTATGAATTTGTTGTAAGAAATAGAATTGCCTCCATCAGATCCTCCTTCATAGATGACCTCAAATCTGACCTAATAATTTTAAGGCTAGAGAACAAACTCTCTACAGTAACTTGGGTTGGAGGCAAAGCCGTAACCACATGGGCAACATCTCTAACAATTTCCGGATGTAAAGGAATTGCCTCATGCACAGTCAGTTTTGATGAACGGTTGAATTTTTCTATTTCTTTGAGAGCAAGTGAAAAATTTTACTGAAATCTGGTCAATCTACTGCTATAGGAGACGGAGTGGAATCTTTTTCCTGGCGGCAACACTTTGCTGCTCCATGTCATCCAAATACTTGTCAAAGTTAAACTCCTCATCTGATGAGGATGAAGATATGGAGCAGTAGCACTGTCAGGCCCTAAGTCCTCTTCCGCCTGGCAGTCCTGTAGCTGCTCATCCTAACTGCTACCTCATTCAAAGCTTATTTTCCTTTAGTAAGCTGTTGATCATCAAGCAGTATACGATGACTGGGGTCCACATAAACAGCTGCCAGAAGAATTTTATTTTCCAATAGCTGTGTCTCTCTCCATTTCATTGAAGCAGAAATGCGATCTACGATTAAACCTCCTCTTTGGGACATGCAAAATAGCAAGTTCTTCCACTCCCTTATGAAAATGCCAGGAGTGAAATCCTCAGCTTGTTATTTTTTAGTCACGGTAAATGGGTGATTAAGCAATTCCTTCAATTCAGCCACCTGTGTCCATTGACCTTCATTTAAGGTTACTTGAGAGTTCACCATATCTATAAGAAACGATTTTAGTTCAAGCAATCGCTCAGTCATTAAATAAGTGCTGCCTCACCTAGTGGCTTGATCAACAATTGCCCCTTTCCCAGCCTGTCTCTTCAAGATGGAATCAATTTTAGGGGTTCTGGCAGCAATAACCAACTTCCTCACTTTTCCAATCAGATTTCCAGCATGTCCGCCCAGTTTCATACATCCGGCTTTTCGCCGGTTTGGCGGATGTGGCGCACGCCAGTACAGTACGATACAGTACAGTGGCAGCGCTACAACTTCCGGGTCACATGCTCGAGTCACATGAAAGCATATGACCGTTGTTTGTCGCGCTGCCACTGTACTATATATACTGTACTTGAGTGCGCCGCATCCGCCAAACCGGCGAAAAGACGGATGTGTGAAACCGGGATCCCTCTTGCAGACTATCTCTTATTGCCGGCTGCAGCGTGTGCACAAAACAGCGCATGTGATGAATAGGAAAGTATTTTGACGCAGCTTCAACAAGATCATCTAATCCTAAAGTATCATTTTGCTGTTCTTCTGTTGTAATATCTGTTTGTTCCTCAGTTACATGAACAGCGCTGTGGCTCCATCTCACACATACTGAATCCTACATTTTCTTCTAGGTGTTGTTCATTACTCTCATTCATCAGTTTAATTGTACTTATGTTTGAAGCATTGTCCGTTACAATAGCAAGAACCTGTTATTTTTTGCGTTCCTAATCTTGCAGAACTTTTTCCACTAAGGCCTGGAGAAACTGGCTGCTGTGATGAGCTTTACTATCTTTTACTGCCAGCGTCTTACTAACAATTTCTTTCTTGTCACAAACATATCGAGCATTGATTGCAAAATAATTCAGTGAAATCCAGTGACTCTGGCATCCCAGCAAAGGCAATGGGTTTCAGGATAGGACATTCAGACACAGCGTTTTGTGAGGATCCTCATAAAGAATGAGCATGCCAGTTTGTGTGGCATTATTCTAATCTGCTTTTGCTATTGAAAGCATTATTTATGAGCTCAAAAACCTTTCAGGTGATGCGGTTTTTTAAAAAGCTGATCTGCTGTTGCAGCTGAAAAACCGTATCCTCAAAAAAACGCCGCAAAAACGCTGTGTGTGAATGCAGCCTTAAGCCCGCTACACACGCTTCAATATATCTCACAATCCGTCGTTGGGGTCAAGTTGTAAGTGACGCACATCCGGCATCGTTTGTGAGGTATCTGCGTGTGACATCTACGTGCGATCAGGATTGAACACAAAACCGTTGATCGCAAATACATCGTATCTTTGTCTAGAATTGAGCGTTTTGTTGCACGAACCTAGTCAATTGTAACGTGTGACATCCCTCATAGAATGTTGGTGTCTGATGCTATGTGCGCAGGTGTGCGCTCTGCACCGCAGCTTAAAAAAGGTCCGCTTCAGAGCGCAGCTGAAAAGCTGCGTTCTGAAGCGTCTCACAATGTCTGTCATTCACTAATCTCTGTCAGTCGGTCACTATCTCTGTCCCTCACTCTCTGTCCATGTCAGTCTATCCTTCTCTCTCATATACTCACCGATCCCCGATCCCCGGCGCTGCACGGCGTTCACACTGCTCCGGCGGCTTTTACTGTTTTGAAAAAGCCGGCCGCCCATTAAACAATCTCGTATTCCCTGCTTTCCCCGCCCACCGGCGCCTATGATTGGTTACAGTGAGACACGCCCCCACGCTGAGTGACAGGTGTCACACTGCACCCAATCACAGCAGCCGGTGGGCGTGTCTATACTGTGTAGTGAAATAAATAATTAAAAAAACGGCGTGCGGTCCCCCCCAAATTTAAAACCAGCCAGATAAAGCCATACGGCTGAAGGCTGGTATTCTCAGGATGGGGAGCTCCACATTATGGGGAGCCCCCCAGCCTAACAATATCAGCCAACAGCCGCCCAGAATTGCCGCATACATTATATGCGACAGTTCTGGGACTGTACCCAGCTTTTCCCGATTTGCCCTGGTGCGTTGGCAAATCGGGGTAATAAGGAGTTATTGGCAGCCCATAGCTGCCAATAAGTCCTAGATTAATCATGTTAAGCGTCTATGAGACACCTTCCATGATTAATCTGTAAATTACAGTAAATAAACACACACACTCGAAAAAATCATTTATTAGAAATAAAAAACACAAACATATACCCTGGTTAACCACTTTAATCAGCCCCAAAAAGCCCTCCATGTCCGGCCCAATCCAGGATGCTCCAGCGTCGCTTCCAGCGCTGCTGCATGCAGGTGACCGGAGCTGCAGAAGACACCGCCGCTCCGGTCACCTCCACACAGCAACTGAAGACAGCCGCGCGATCAGCTGAGCTGTCACTGAGGTTACCCGCTGTCACTGGATCCAGCGGTGGCCGCGGGTAACCTCAGTGACAGCTCAGCTGATCGCGCTACTCACCTCAGTTGCTGCGTGGAGGTGAGAGGAGCAGCGGTGAGTAGCGCGATCAGCTGACCTGTCACTGAGGTTACCCGCGGCCACCGCTGGATCCAGTGACAGCGGGTAACCTCAGTGACAGCTCAGCTGATCGCGCGGCTGTCTTCAGTTGCTGTGTGGAGGTGACCGGAGCGGCGGTGTCTTCTGCAGCTCCGGTCACCTCCATGCAGCAGCGCTGGAAGCGACGCTGGAGCATCCTGGATTCCGGCGGACATGGAGGGCTTTTTTGGGCTGATTACAGTGGTTAACCAGGGTATATGTTAGTGTTTTTTATTTCTAATAAAGGATTTTTCGGGTGTGTGTGTTTATTTACTGTAATTTACAGATTAATCATGGAAGGTGTCTCATAGACGCCTGACATGATTAATCTAGGACTTATTGGCAGCTATGGGCTGCCAATAACTCCTTATTACCCCGATTTGCCAACGCACCAGGGCAAATCGGGAAGAGCCGGGTACAGTCCCAGAACTGTCGCATATAATGTATGCGGCAATTCTGGGCGGCTGTTGGCTGATATTGTTAGGCTGGGGGGCTCCCCATAACGTGGGGCTCCCCATCCTGAGAATACCAGCCTTCAGCTGTATGGCTTTATCTGGCTGGTTTTAAAATTGGGGGGGACCGCACGCCGGTTTTTTTAATTATTTAATTATTTATTTCACTACACAGTATAGACACGCCCACCGGCTGCTGTGATTGGGTGCAGTGTGACACCTGTCACTCAGCGTGGGGGCGTGTCTCACTGTAACCAATCATAGGCGCCGGTGGGCGGGGAAAGCAGGGAATACGAGATTGTTTAATGGGCGGCCGGCTTTTTCAAAACAGTAAAAGCCGCCGGAGCAGTGTGAATGCCGTGCAGCGCCGGGGATCGGGGATCGGTGAGTATATGAGAGAGGGCTGCTCAATTCAGTTACTCAGGAGTTTAGCGGTCACCGGTGAGTCCTTCACTGGTGACCGCTAATCAGGATGCGACACAGACAGAGCCGGGATGACAATGAAGTCGGGTGAAGTTCACCCGAGTTCATTCTGACAGTGCGGCTCTGTCTGTGTCTGCTGTCATCTGCCATTCAGCTCTGCTACATGGCTGTCTGTGTCTGCTGTCAGCGGCCATGTAGCAGAGCTGAATGGCAGATGACATAGTAAAAACGCATCCCTACACATTACACACGCTTGTCAAGTCAATAAATAAAAAAAAAAAAAGGTGCCCAATGCATACGTCACAGAACACATGATCTAAAGGATCGCACACAAAATTGATCAATTTAACATAGACTACTAACGCACGTGTGACAGCAAATGAACGACCAACGTGCAATCTCATAAGATCCCGTATGCAACCTGGGCGTGTCACATCGCAAATGCGATTGTAGAACTAATTGCAAAGTGTAAAGCAGGCTTTAGATCAGGAATAGAACAGACATTTATAGGACATTTCATAAGTTTTACAAATTCCTATGAAAAAATTGTCATCACACTCTGTCCCCAATTTATTATATATTTTAGGAGTCTGAGTCGATGCATGTTATACCGACTCCGACTCCACCAAAATGAGCTCCGACTCCACGACTCCGACTCTAACTCCACAGCCCTGGATGCAGCAACGACCTCCCAGCGACTTAACAGTGATCCTTATCAGGTCGTATCGTTGTCGGGATCGCTGGTAAATCGTTGTGTGTGACTAGGCCTTAAGTGTAGTATTCTTCTTAGAATTTTCCTCATTTGAGGTCAGCAGTTAAAGGTCTTATCCAGTCTCTGAAAAAATGTCTAAAGTCACTCTATGTGACTACAGACTGCCAATGCGTGACAGTGTGTGATATGCACACTCTCAGGATTCCCCTGTATTCCTGTACAGGTAAGGCCCCTTTCACACATCACTTTTTTGCCATCAGTCACAATCAGTCGCATTTTGAAAAAAACGGATCTAGCGCTGGATCCGTTTTTTTCTCATTGACTTGTATTAGCGATGGATTGCAACGTATGGCCTCACGTTCGACGGATCCGTTGAAAAATGTTTGTCAGATGGAGACAACGTCCACAGTGACGTTTTATGTTTGCGTCGAAAAAACGGACAGCGACGGATCCATCAGCGTCCGTCGTTTGTTCTAATGAAAGCCTATGGGCGCAGGATCCGTCGCAATCTGTCAAATGATGGATTCAGGCAACGGATCCATCTGTTTTTTAACCAAGCATGCCCAGATATGTAATTTCCCTTCTGGTCAGAAAAAGTTCTCGTTCTCTCTCTCTCTCGATGGGGTTATATAGGTTTTTATTACCAAATAAGCTTTGGCATTAAAAAAAAGTGGTACAACGGATCCGTTTCTTTACAGGAATCAGTCGCATCAGTTTTGCCACAATCTGCGACGGATCCGTCACAAAATGGATTGTGACTGATATCAGTTTTTTTTCTGTGTGAAAGAGGTCTAAGCAGTCAGATGACTGCATTAATACGATTAGCATACAGTGAAGGAAATAAGTATTTGATCCCTTGCTGATTTTGTAACTTTGCTCACTGACAAAGACATGAACAGCCTATAATTTTAAGGGTAGGTTAATTTTAACAGTGAGGGATAGAATATCCAAAATAAAATCACATTGTATAAATTTTATAAAATGTATTTGCATTTTGTAGTGAGAAATTGATTTGATCCCTCTGGCAAACAAGATTTAATACTTGGTGGCAAAACCCTTGTTATCAAGCACAGCAGTCAGACTTTTTTGTAGTTGATGATGAGGTTTTAATTTCCTGGTGGAGGGAAGGAGGTTGTCACTCAGGATTTATGGTACATGGCTCCATCCATTGTTCTATTGATGCCGTGAAATAGGCCTGTACCCTGAGCAGAGAAACTCCCCCAAAACATAATGTTTCCACCTCCATGATTTACAGTGGGGACGGTGTTCTTTGGGTCATAGGCAGCATTTCTCTTCCTCCAAACACGGCGAGTTGAGTTAGGGCAAAGAGCTCAATTTTTGTCTCATCTGAGCACAGCACCTTCTCCCAATCACTCTCAGAATCATCCAGGTGTTCATTGGCAAACTTCAGGCACAACATGCACATGTGCCTTCTTGAACAGTGGGACTTTGCGGGTACTGCAGGATTTTAAGCCATTACGGCGTAATGTGTTACCAATGGTTTTCTTGGTGACAGTGGTCCCAGCTGCCTTGAGATCATTAATAAGTTCCCCTGGGTAGTTGTAGGCTGATCTCTCACCTTCCTCATGATCCTGAATACCCCACAAGGTGAGATTTTGCATGGAGCCCCTGATCGATGTCGATTGAAACTCATTTTGTATTTCTTCCATTTTCTTACTATTGCACCAACAGTTGTCTTCTTCTCACCCAGCCTATTCCAGCCTTGTGCAGGTCTATGATCTTGTCCCGGACATCCTTAGGCTATGTGCGCACGCTGACATTTTTGCACTTCTCCAAAACGCTGCGTTTTAGGCCCCAAAAAATGCACAAAAACGCACCCGCAGCAAAAACGCAACGGTAAAAACGCACCACGTTTTACCGTGTGTTTGTGCGTTTTTGGCTGCGTTTTTGTTCACTGCGTTTTTCTGCATTTTTTCAATACATTGCATGGGTGGAAAAACGCAGAAAAAACGCAGTAAAGAATTGACATGACCATTTTTATTTTAGCTCAAATACACAGCCAAACAAAACTGTACTGTGCGGACAACAAAAATGAAATCTCGTAGGCTTTGCTGGGGAAGCAAAGTCATGCAGTTTTGAGCACAAAAACGCACCACAAAAAAAACGCGCAAAAATGCGGTAAAAAACGCAGCGTGCGCAGATGGCCTTAGAAAGCTCCTTGGTCTTGCCTTTGTTGTAGAGGTTAGAGTCTGACTGACTGTGGACAGGAGTCTTTTATACAGGTGACAAGTTAGGACAGCTGTCTTTAATGTAGGTAATGAGTAGATTAGGAGCGTCTAAGTGGTTTGTAGGAGCAAGAACTCTAAGGGTATGTGCGCACGTTGCTTTTTACCTGCTTTTTACCTGCTTTTTACCTGCTTTTTTGCTGCTTTTTCTTCTGCGCTGTTTAATGCCAAAATGGATGTGTTCTTCTATTCAAGCAAAGTCTATGGGAATTTGGGTTTCTTGTTCACACTATGTTGTTCAAAATGCTGCCTTTTTGAGGCAGAACTTTGGTCAAAAACTCAGCTTTTCAAAGAAGCAACATGTCAATTGTTTTTGCCATTTGGGTTTTGCACTGCAAAGCTGAGTTTTTGACCAAAGTTCTGCCACAAAAAGGCAGCATTTTGAACAACAAAGTGTGAACAAGAAACCCAAATTCCCATAGACTTTGCTTGAATAGAACACATCCATTTTGGCATTAAACAGCGCAGAAGAAAAAGCAGCAAAAAAGCAGGTAAAAAGCAACGTGCGCACATACCCTAAGGCTATGTGCGCACGTGTGCGCTCTGCACCGCACCGAAAAGGTGCGCTTCAGAGCGCAGCTGAAAAGCTGCGTTCTGAAGCGCATGGTGCCGGCGAGAACGTGCGCTCTGCCTGCAGCTCCTGCCATAGACAGAGCAGGGGCTGCCGGCAAAGCGCACGGAAGAAGTGACATGTCACTTCTTAGAACGCAGCGATTCGGGCAGCAGCTGAAGCGCTGCGTTCTAATATGCCACGTGCGCACGGCCCCTGCACAATCTCCATAGATTGTGCAGTGGACGCAGGACGCATGCAGTTACGCTGCGCTACAAAGCGCAGCGTAACTGCATGAATTACGCATACGTGCGCACATAGCCTAAGGGCGGCTTTGCACACTACAACATCGCAGGTGCGATGTCGGTGGGGTCAAATCGAAAGTGACGCACATCCGGCGTCACTTGCAATGTCGTAGTGTGTAAATCCTAGATGATACGATGAACGAGCGCAAAAGCGTCGTTATCGTATCATCGGTGCAGGCTCCGACATTTCCATAATGCCGGTGCAGCGACAGGTACGATGTTGTTCCTCGTTCCTGCGGCAGCACACATCGTGTGTATGAAGCCGCAGGAGAGAGGAACATCTCCTTACCTGCCGCCAGCGGCTATACGGAAGGAAGGAGGTGGGCGGGATGTTTACATCCTGCTCATCTCCGCCCCTCCGCCGCCATTGGCCGCCTGCCGTGTGACGTTGCTGTGACGCCGCACGACCCGCCCCCTTAGGAAGGAGGCGGGTCGCCGGCCAGAGTGACGGTCGCAGGGCAGGTGAGTGCATGTGAAGCTGGCGTAGCGATAATTATCGCTACGCCAGCTATCACAAGATATCGTACCTGCGACAGGGGCGGGGACTATCGCGTGCGACATCGCAGCATCGGCTTGCGATGTCGCAACTTGCAAAGCCCGCCCAAGGCTATGTGCCCACGGGACTCTGTATCTGCGGATTTTTCTGCATCAAAATCCGCAGCTTTCCCCCAGAATCCCCACCTTTTCATAGGTGCGGATTTGATGTGGATTTGACACGGATTTTGTTGCGGATTTTGCGATTTTTTTTTTTTTTTTTTTTTTTTTTTTTTTTTTTTTTAATTCAATTGAATATGCAAAATCCGCACGAAAATCCGCAACAATAAGTGACATGCTGCAGTTTTTCTGCACGAAAATCCGCACGATTTCCGCTGCGGAAAAATCCGCAGCGTGGGCACAGCATTTCCCAAATGCCATAGAAATGGCTGGGGAGTAGCTGTGCTGCAGATTTCTGGAAAATCTGCGGCTTTTCCACGAGAAATCCGCTGCAAAATCCGCGCATTTTCCGCAGCGTGGGCACATAGCCTTAATGTTGGTAGGGGATCAAATACTTATTTCTCTCTGCAAAATGCAAATAAATTTATATAATTCATACAATGTGATTTTCTGGATTTTTTGGGGGGATATTCTATCTCTCACTGTTAAAATTAACCTACCCTTAAAATTATAGACTGTTCATGTTTTTTTCAGTGGGCAAAGTTACAAAATCAGCAAGGGATCAAATACTTATTGTTGTTTTTTTACCGCTGGTGCGGGATTCTTTAAGAGGGTCTGGATTTTCCTTAAGAAAAAGTCACTTTCTAGTGCGCACATGGCCTAAAGGTGAGGTTTTCTCTGTTCAAGAATTGCAAAATATCTGTAAAAAACTGGATACTTTTTCACCACATAGCATCCAATTTTTTGTGCACCCATACACTAGAATGGGTGAATTTCTTCCTTTTTATAGAAGAAACTAGTGCATGCTGCGATTTTTTTTCACATAGATTCGGTCATCTGCGCTGCTGTATTGAACAATATTGATGAGTGTGGTCTGTTTTTTTACAGAAAGCGCTATGTCCAAAAATATGGTTGTATACTTGAAAGTATTGATCAAAGATGTTGGCAAAGACCCTTCAAGACAACGACAGCCGGCATTTTCCTGAAGCATATACACCTTGGACAATTCTTCAGTACCACCAGTGTCATAAAAACACTATGAGAAAAAAAAAAAACCACTATGAGAACATACCCAACTTTAAATTTTCTGCCTTAAAAAAAAAATACCTTGAACACCACTATCTTACTGTCCGATAAGTCTGACATCAGTAGTGTGCAAGGTTTCTTAGGGCATTTTAACACTTTCACCTTAGGGCGGTTTTCCATTCTTTGTTTTTTTCCTCCCCTTCTTCCGAGAGCCGTTAATTTTTCCATCAATCTTGCCATATGAGGGCTTGTTTTTTGCGGAATGAGTTGTACTTTTAAACGAAACCATGAGTTTTACTATTTAGTGTACTGGAAAACAGCAAAAAAATTCCAAGTGTGGAAAAATTGCAAAAAAATGTGTGATCGCACGATTGTTTTGGGGATATTTTATTCAGCATGTTCACTATATGGTAAAACCGATGTGTCGGTGTAATGCCTCAGGTCGGTGTGAATTTGTAGATACCAAACATGTATACTTTACTTTTATCTAAGGGGTTAAAAAAATTCAGATGCTTGTCCCAAAAAAGTATCACACTTTTTGCGCCATTTTTAGCGACCCATAGTGTTATCATTTTTCGGGATGTATGGCTCAGCGACGGCTTATTTTTTGCATCTGGAGCTGATGATTTTAATGGTGTCATTTTTGCGCAGATGCTACGTTTTGATCATCTGTTATTGCATTTTGTGACAACCAAAAAACGTAATTTTATTTGGAATGTTTTAGTTGCTAAGCCATTTACAATCAGATTAATTGATTTCCTATTTTAATAGATCGGGCATTTCTGTATACGGTGATACCAAATGTGTGTATTTTTTAACCATTTCATTTTCAATGGGACGAACGGGGGGAGAGTTGAACATTTAGGGTTTTTTTTTATTTTTTTCAATGTTTAAAACCTTTTTTTTTTACTTTTTTACAAGGATCAGCTGTCTGATCGATTGTTCATTTCTACTGATCAGAGCTGCACAGCTGAGATCACCAGAAATGCTGCGTTCCTGTGAGAGTCGGCGCTTTGTCGGCTCTAACAGGCCATACGTAATGATAGCGACAGGAATCATTACATGACCTATCGCTACCATGACAACCATCGGCTCCCCATGATCGTGTCCGATGGCGGCGGGGAAAGGTGTGTCGAGAGACTGCAGCATTTAAGGGATCCACTCACGCTTGATAGCCGCACATGTCTGCTGTTCAAATTAGCAGACATGTGCAGGGATCGTAGCTGGCTCACTGCAGTAGCCAGCATTTATAACCCCTTCATGATTTAGGACGTACCGGTATGTCCTCAGCCGTGAAGGAGTTAAGAAATTACATTGAACAATATATTGGAGAGAATAATATAATAACTGAACTGACAGACAGCATGGATTCATGAAAGATAAGATGCGTCTAACAAACATGGTGGGGTTCTATGAGGAAGTAAGTGCAAATCTAGATATTGGTAATGCAGCTGATGTGATTTATTTGGACTCAGCAAAAGCATTTGATACTGTACCACATAATAGCCTTATACTAAAGCTCCAGAAGCTTAATGACCTTGTGGATGGGATTGGTAGTAAAGTGTCAGTCTTTGCTGATGACACCAAACTATGTAGGATATTAAAAACTGACCTTGATGGTACAATATTACAAAACGATCTGGATAAGATGTCAGAATGGGCAGATACTTGGCATATGAGATTTAATGTTGATAAATGTAGAGTAATGCACCTAGGACGGAGTAATCCTATAGCTGCGTATACATTAAATGGAAGTAAACTCGGGACTACAGAACAGGAGAAGGACTTGGGTATTCTCATTACAAATAAGCTGAGCAGCAGCACTCAATGTCAAGCAGCAGCTGCAAAAGCAAACAAGATTTTAGGATGTATATAAAGAGAGATTAGATCCCGTGATCCCAACGTATTGTTATCCCTCTATGAATCACTTGTAAGGCCACATCTGAAATATGGGATCCAGTTTTGGGCTCCATATTTTAAAAATGATATTCAGAAGTTAAGGGGGCTTTACATGGTAGCGATATCGCTAGCAATTTGTAGTGATAGCGAGCGTGTAAGTAGCCGCCCCCATTGCGCATGCGATTATTTGTGATCGCTGCCGTAGCGAACATTATCGCTACGGCAGCATCACACATACTTACCTGGTCGGCGGCATCGCTGTGACTGCCGAAAAATCCCTCCTTCAAGGGGGAGGGACGTTCGGCATCACAGCGACATCACCGCAACGTCACTAAGCGGCCGGCCAATCAAAGTGGAGGGGCGGAGATGAGCAGGATGTAACATCCCGCCCACCTCCTTCCTTCCGCATTGGGGCCGGCGGCAGGTAACGAGACGTTCCTCGCTCCTGCGGTGTCACACATAGCGATGTGTGCTGCCGCATGAGCGATGAACCACCTGGATAAACAACCCTTACCGATTTTTGAGTTTGGGACGACCTCTCCATGGTGAATGATTTTCACCATTTTTGAGGTCGCTTAAGGTCGCTGGTCAGTGTCACACGCTGCGATATCGTTAATGACGCCGGATGTGCATCACTAACAACTTGACCCCGACGACAAAACATTAACGATATTGTAGCGTGTAAAGCCCCCTTTAGAGTCAGTTCAAAGATGGTAACTAGAGGAATGGAAGGAATGGAGGGCCTCACATATGATGAGAGGTTAAAAGGTTAAAAAAGTTAGATTTGTTTATCTTAGAAAAAAGACGTCTCAGAGGAGATCTCATTTATATGTATAAATACATGTGTGGTCAATATAAAGGACTGGCACATGACTTATTCCTTCCAAAGACATTACTAACCAGGGGGCATACACTGTAAGTGGAAAAAAAGCGATTCCGGCAGCTAAATAGGAAAGGGTTCTTTACAGTTAGAGTAGTAAGATTGTGGAATGCCCTATCACAACAGGTAGTAACAGTATATGTTACCGGCAATGTGTAAAAACAGGCATTCTATAGAATACCTAGGCAATGTATACAATGCCAGAAATGGGTCGTCAAAGTATGAAATACATCAGATGTTCATACATTTCCTAGTTATTAGAATACCTAAATGACAAACAGGCGGAGTGTAGAATACTACAAGGGTGGTCCGTTCAAAAGTAGGTGGACAGAGCAGGCAGCAGCAGATCTGTGAAACTGGCTCAGTTGCCCTTAGCATTAGCAACTAATCAGATTCCACCTTTCATTTTCTAGAGTCTATGAGGAATGAAAAGTGGAATCTGATTGGCTGCTAAAGCCCGCTTTACACGCTGCAATGTATCTTACAATGTGTCGGCGTAGTCACGTCGTAAGTGATGCACATCCGGCATTGTAAGGTACATTGCAGTGTGTAACAGCTACGTGCGATTGAACGGTAAAACGTTCATCGCACGCACGTCGTTCATTCCTCATGAATTGAACGTCAGATTGTTCATCGTACCCGGGGTAGCACACATCGCAGTGTGTGACACCCCGGGAACAATGAACAGATCTTACCTGCGTCCTGCGGCTCCCGGCCGGTAATGCGGAAGGAAGGAGGTGGGCGGGATGTTTACGTCCCGCTCAGCTCCGCCCCTATACTTCTATTGGCCGGCTGCCGCGTGACGTCGCTGTGACGCCGGACGTCCCTCCCACTCCAGGAAGTGGACGTTCGCCGCCCACATCGAGGTCGTATGGACGGGTAAGTACGTGTGACGGAGGGTTACTCGTATGTGCGGCACATTCAACAAATTCAACGTGCCACACATACGATGGGGGCGGTTACGATCGCATACGATATCGTATGCAGAATCGTAACATGTAAAGCAGGCTTAAGGGCTGAAAAGTGGAATCTGACTGAAAGAAATGAAATATGGACAAGCAGCGATGTGTGAAACTGGCTCAGTTGCAAAACAGTAAATGGAAGTCCTCAGTACACACAACATTGTCGGTTATAAATGATTTATTGATGAAATGTATAATTGGTGTAGAAAGGTTGAACTAGATGGACCAGGGCAGGGCATCCGGACATTTGGATGTCCACAGACCCACTTGTCGCATGGTGAATGAGTAATATCTTTGTGCACCTGTAGGTTGTGTAACACGACTATATAAGGGCTGCTTCTCACTTGCGAGTTTCTCGCAGTAGAGCAATGCGAGAAAATCTCGCATTGGAATCGGACACGTTAGTCAATGATTCAGCTCGCATTTGCGATTTTTTTTCTCAGTCCAGATCGGACTGAGAAAAAAATCGCAGCATGCTGCTTTTTTGCGAGTTTCTACTGCGAGTCTCTCCAATGCAAGTCTATGGGAGCGTGTAAATAATCGGATGTCACGGGACGGCACTCACACCATCCTAGTGACATCCGATTTTCTAAATACATTTCTCGCATGTTTCCTAAAACACTGGAAACGAGTGATGTCTCACAATGTCTGTCAATCACTATTCCCTGTCAGTCGGTCTCTCCCTCTCGGTCTCTATTCTCTCTCTGTCGGTCCGTCACTATCTCTGTCCCTCTCTCACAGTCTGTCGGTCATTTTCCCCTCCTCTCTCATACTCACCGTTCCCCGATCCCCGGCGCGGCGCTGCACGGCATTCACATTGCTGCGGCGGCTTTTACTATTTTGAAAAAGCCGGACGCTCATTAAACAATCTCGTATTCCCTGCTTTCCCCGCCCACAGGCGCCTATGATTGGTTGCAGTGAGACACGCCCCCATGCTAAGTGACAGGTGTCTCACTGCACCCAATCACAGCAGCCACTGGGCGTGTCTATACTGTGCAGTGAAATAAATAATTACATAATTAAAAAAAACGGCGTGCGGTCCCCCCAATTTTAATACCAGCCAGATAAAGCCATACGGCTGAAGGCTGGTATTCTCAGGATGGGGAGCTCCACGTTATTGGGAGCCCCCCAGCCTAACAATATCTGTCAGCAGCCGCCCAGAATTGCCACATACATTATATGCGACAGTTCTGGGACTGTACCCGGCTCTTCACGATTTGCCCTGGTGCGTTGGCAAATCAGGGTAATAAGGAGCTAATGGCAGCCCATAGCTGCCACTAAATCCTAGATTAATCATGTCAGGCGTCTCCCCGAGATACCTTCCATGATTAATCTGTAAATTACAGTAAATAAACACGCACACACCCGAAAAATCTTTTATTAGAAATAAAAAACACTAACAAATTCCCTCATCATCACCAATTTAATAAGCCCCAAAAAGCCCTCCATATCCGGCGTAATCTACGGACCTCCAGCGTCGCATCCAGCTCTGCTGCATGGAGGTGACCGGAGCTGCAGAAGACACCGCCGCTCCTGTCACCTCCACGCAGCAAATGAGGTGAGTATCGCGATCAGCTGAGCTGTCACTGAGGTTGATCGATCCTCGAGGTTGGTCGGACCGATTTTACTCGCATAGATGTGTTTCCAGCCTAACATGCAGTCACGGCTGCGTCCAGTATTACAGCTCAGGCCTATGTATTGCTCTTAGTAGCAGGACCTGGTGAAGCCGCTATTTTCCCTACAGAGCTGGTTCTCACAGATAATGAAGAGAATGCTGCTCTCCATATAATGCTGCGGTCACATAGCTGATGGGCAGGGATACAAATTCAGATCCCCCTGAACCAATATTGATGACCTATTCTACAGATAGGTGACCATGGAAACCACTATGAAAAATACTTACAATGAATGAACATCTGCATCTCCTCGCTGTGCACAGGATCAGGCTTTTGAGCATCTTTTAACCACTTCAGGTTTCTAAAACCACCAAGTGGTTAAAAGAAGAGACCGGTTCCTTTTTCTGGGGTTTTCTACTTAACAATGCAGATCAATGGGAAGGCTCGGAAGATGCCCAGATGTCTTTTGTTGCGTTTTGCCATCACTTTTTCTTAAAAGTGCAATAAAAAATATGTGACAAAACAATGGGAAACACTAAAAAAAAACAACACAAAGATGGTCAAAACCTAGGAAACAACTGTAAAACTACACAGAAGATGGATCAGGGAAAAAAATGCCAGTTTTCAGCATCTTCTGCTTAAAAGACACAGTGGTGTTGCTTGAGTTTAAAATACCTTGTGTGCACAGACCCTTAGGTTTTCCGTTTTTGGAAACTCATTCCCACATTGTTTATTTGTTTTATTCTCTCTCCCCAGGCCTGCTATTATCTGCAGCGCTGATGTCACGTCACAATGACAATACATCACTAGAACTAAGTTTTGAATGTCTTAAGAGGATTTGGAGAGATTCTACTGAGTTTCTGCTTCAAAAAATATGTGTAAACATATACTAATTTACACTGTTTATGAAGCAGAAACTGAGCAGAATCTTGCCAAATTCTCCTCATAATCTCAAAACAAAGTTTTGAGAATTGTTAAGCTTTGACATAGCCATGAAACTTGTTTTGGATTGTTAAATGTGTACACGTTCACCACCGTGAGGACATACATGTAGTGCCAGGACCACCATCAGCACATGATTGCAGCACCAGAATCACCATCAGTACATGAATTCAGTGCCAGAATCACCATCAGCACATGAATGCAGTGTCAGAACCACCATCAGCACATGAATGCAGCGCCAGAACCAAAATCAGCACATGAATGCAATGTCAGAACCACAGTCAGCACATGAATGCAGCATCAGAACCACAGTCAGCAAATGAATGAAATGTCAGAACCACAGTCAGCAGATGAATGCAGAATAAAAACCACCGTCAGTACATTAGTAAATCACCATGCTTAGCCCCATATACAATTGTATTGCCTGAACCAACAACTCCCAGTTTCTCCTTAACAATGGTAAGGATATGCTGGAAGTTGTTATGAATAATTATCAGACTGCAGACCATACAGGAACCACAGTACTGATAAGACGCAGGCAGTATCACAAATAAACATTTACATCCAGGTACCTTATAGATGACATCTTCTTTGATCGGAATAGTTCACGTCTCTTTTGTCTCCACATATTTGTCTCCATCATGAGATTTCATGCCACAGCTCGTCTCTGAAGTCCTTCCTCTTTGTTCTTCAGCAGCACTTCCTGACACGGTGCCTTTAAAAATAAAAGTATAATTATTCTGATCCATAAATATAAATATCTCCTATGCTGCACTCCTTAATAAATAAATGCTGTGCTTCCTTCACAAAATATCTCCACCTACACTGCCTTATCCAAAATATCCCCTCATACTACCCCTGTTCATAATACACCCCCCACATTGCCTCTCGATATAATATACCCCCACGCTGACTCTCTATATAATACACAGCCCACACAGCTTCTCTATATAATATACCCCCCACACAGCCTCTCTATATAATATACCCCACACACAACCTCTCTATATAATAAAACCTCTACACAGCCTCTCTATATAATATACCCCCCCACAGAGCTTCTCTTTATAATATACCCCCCACACAGCCTCTCTATATAATATACTGCCACACACTACCTCTCTATATAATATACCTCCCACATAGCCTATCTATATAATATACTGCCACACACTACCTCTCTATATAATATACCTCCCACATAGCCTCTCTATATAATATACCCCCACGCTGACTCTCTACATAATATACAGCCCACACAGCTTCTCTATATAATATACCCCCACACAGCCTCTCTATATAATATACCTCACACACAGCCTCTCTATATAATAAAACCTCCACACAGCCTCTCTACATAATATATCCCCCACAGAGCTTCTCTTTATAATATACCCCCCACACAGCCTCTCTATATAATATACTACCACACACTACCTCTCTATATAATATACCTCCCACATAGCTTCTCTATATAATATACCTCTTACACACTGCTCCTCTCCAAAATATTGCTCCCCCCCCCCCCTTCCCCACACACACACACACACACACACACTGCCGTTTTGTAAAATATGCCCCCTCACACACACACATTGCCCTTCTGGATAAAGTACTACCCCCACTGCCTCTCGCAAAGCTGTGTCTCTTTTACAAACATTCACCCATTATGTGCCTCAACCATCCACAGTGATTACACCTTTCATCTTTCGCTCCTCCATGGATCTCGCAGACTGACGTGTCTCGACGGCGACAGCAGCAGGGTAATAACGTCAGCAAGGTGATGACGTCATCACACAACTGCACGTCGGAGCCCCAGTCCCGGCACTATCACGGATCAAATGTACTTACGTCTGACAGACGCAAATACATTTGGATAGGAAGGCGGGAGCTGTGGTCACTATCCTCAGCAGTGTGAACACCGGGCAGCATAGTCTGCCTTCTGCACACGATCTCACAGCAGGACTGGGGCAGCACAGCACATCGCGCTGCCTTTTTTTCCACTGTGCAACTGTGCGCAAGGCAAATTAATGCTGACCAGCCTGCACACTGCTGAGGAGAGCGGCGGTGAATAGAAATTGAGCGGCCCACTACAGGGAAAGCCCTTCTGGCATTTGCCAGAATTGCCCGATGGCCAGTCCAGCCCCGAGATGGACTGATGTTTTTTTTTCAACCTATGTAGCTATGTAACTAAGACATAAAGATGAAAAAGATTTTAAAAAACAAACACACTTTCTCGTGCTTTTGGTGTGGTTTTTGCATGTGGGACGCTTTTCTGTTTTAGTTAAATCAATAGTGTGATTTGAAGCATTTTTTTTCTTCAAAAGCAAAACGCCTCAAGAATAGACTTATAGCTTATTTTTCCATATATGCAGACATGCAGAGAAAAACAGCAGCTTATGCACTGTAAGTGCATTTCCCATTGAAATCATTAGGCCACGTGCTCACATTGAGTATGTGAAGGTTTTTTTCCCTCAGTATTTGTAGCCAAAACCAGGAATGGAACAATCAGAGAAAAAGTATAATAAAAACACGGGCACTGCTTCTACATTTTTTATTTTGGCTACAAATACTCAACGTGTGCACGTGGCCTCAGGAAGCTCACTCAGAGAATTTTTAGTTGTTTTTCTTGTGCAGTATCTACTAAAAAAAACTCAGCTCCCAGCTTATCATTTGCGAATACTTGAAGATGCTTTTCTTTTTTTATCACAGGTCATGTATTTGCCTCCAGCATACTTGGAGTATCAGGGACCAGAAGGTAGTGGGCGTGACCAGCTTAGTTGGTGAGCGTCACACCCACCTTGGTGGGCGTGGTTCTGTGTTTCCTTCTGCGCGATCTACCAGGTTGGTGACTGGTCTTTGACTGGTCGTATCCGCTAACTGACTAAGCCCAGTCCCCATCACGCCCCCACCAACCCACTCCATTCCCCGACACTACAAGCGAGCGTGCCCCAATAAATGTCCACTCCACTATAGCACAAGGGAGACATCGGGCTGCGTCCACTAAGCCAGTCACACCTACTCACTAAGCTGGCCACCTTGCCCACTCACTCTGGACACTGCAAGGAAAGTACACCGACAAACCCGATAAGCAGTGTAGTAAAAGCACAAGTTTTTTTTTTTTTTCTTTTTCATGCCAAGAGAGAGAGAGACCCCCATCATCACCACACACACCGGTACTACTGCCCCTATCATCACCGCAGACACCCCAGCACTACCGCCCCCATCATCACAGCACACACCGGTACTACCGCCCCTATCATCACCGCACACACCCTGGCACTACCGCCCCTATCATCACCGCAGACACCCCAGCACTACCGCCCCCATCATCACAGCACACACCGGTACTACCGCCCCTATCATCACCGCACACACCCCGGCACTACCGCCCCTATCATCACCGCAGACACCCCAGCACTACCGCCCCCATCATCACAGCACACACCGGTACTATCGCCCCTATCATCACCGCACACACCCCGGCACTACCGCCCCTATCATCACCGCAGACACCGCAGCACTACCGCCCCCATCATCACAGCACACACCGGTACTACCGCCCCTATCATCACCGCACACACCCCGGCACTACCGCCCCTATCATCACCACAGACACCCCAGCACTACCGCCCCCATCATCACAGCACACACCGGTACTATCGCCCCTATCATCACCGCACACACCCCGGCACTACCGCCCCTATCATCACCGCAGACACCCCAGCACTACCGCCCCCATCATCACAGCACACACCGGTACTACCGCCCCTATCATCACCGCACACACCCCGGCACTACCGCCCCTATCATCACCGCAGACACCCCAGCACTACCGCCCCCATCATCACAGCACACACCGGTACTACCGCCCCTATCATCACCGCACACACCCCGGCACTACCGCCCCCATCATCACCGCAGACACCCCGGCACTACCGACCCCATCATCACCACACACACCGGTACTACCGCCCCCATCATCACCGCACACACCCCGGCACTACCGCCCCCATCATCACTGCAGATACCCTGGCACTACCGCCCCCATCATCACCGCACACACTGGTACTACCGCCCCCATCATCACCGCACACACCCCGGCGCGACCACCCCCATCATCACCGCAGACACCCCGGCACTACCGCCCCCATCATCACCGCACACACCGGCACTACTGCCCCCATCATCACCGCACACACTCAGGCACTACCACACCATCATCACTGCACACACGCAGGCACTACCACACCCATCATCACCGCACACACGCAGGCACTATCGCACCCATCATCACCGCACACACTGGCACTACCGCCCCCATCATCACCGCACAAACTCAGGCACTACTGTACCCATCATCACCGCACACACACCGGCACTACCTGAGTGACGTCACCGCTGACAGTGCGACTCACTTCAGTTGCTCTGTGGCGCTCACAGAGAGTGGCAGTGTTCTACGGTCGCTCCTGTTAGCTTCCGAAGTAGCAGAGCTGAAAGCGTCGTGGGACCTCGTGTGGATTACGCCGGACCTGGAGGGGTATTTGGGGATTAATAAAGTGGTGAAAGAGGGTGTTTTTTTGTCTTTTATTTCAAATAAAGGATTTTTTGGTGTTTGTGTTTATTTACTTTCACTACAGATTAATCATGGAATGTGTCTCATAGATATGGGGAGATAAGGTATGCACACCAGTGACTATGGAAGGGGAATACATGTAATAGCAGAAACTGCTGTGTGAATACTGACATGAAAAATTCAATAGCTATTTGTAAGAATGAAATGTGAAAAATGGAACCTGCATTACTGCCATGAATATATGAATAAAGAGAAATTTAGCTACTGAATTGATCAATGCAATAGAGCCCCAACACTACGCCAAAGTATTTCTCTACGTTGGGGTCCCTAGCTTGTGTGTCCTCTCATGCAGTTAAAAAACTTACCGTGTATGGGAAGCTGAGACCCAGGCTATATATACGATGTGGATTGGCAATAGGTGTGTGTGGGGAGGGTTCACAAACGAAAAACTACTAACATTAAGGAATAACGTTTGGAACTCCATTCTATGTCTGAACTGGGTGCAAAAACCTAAAAAACATCACTATGGGGAGATAAGGTATGCACACCAGTGACTATGGAAGGGGAATACATGTAATAGCAGAAACTGCTGTGTGAATACTGACATGAAAAATTCAATAGCTATTTGTAAGAATGAAATGTGAAAAATGGAACCTGCATTACTGCCATGAATATATGAATAAAGAGAAATTTAGCTACTGAATTGATCAATGCAATAGAGCCCCAACACTACGCCAAAGTATTTCTCTACGTTGGGGTCCCTAGCTTGTGTGTCCTCTCATGCAGTTAAAAAACTTACCGTGTATGGGTATTCATTCTTACAAATAGCTATTGAATTTTTCATGTCAGTATTCACACAGCAGTTTCTGCTATTACATGTATTCCCCTTCCATAGTCACTGGTGTGCATACCTTATCTCCCCATAGTGATGTTTTTTAGGTTTTTGCACCCAGTTCAGACATAGAATGGAGTTCCAAACATTATTCCTTAATGTTAGTAGTTTTTCGTTTGTGAACCCTCCCCACACACACCTATTGCCAATCCACATCGTATATATAGCCTGGGTCTCAGCTTCCCATACACGGTAAGTTTTTTAACTGCATGAGAGGACACACACAAGCTAGGGACCCCAACGTAGAGAAATACTTTGGCGTAGTGTTGGGGCTCTATTGCATTGATCAATTCAGTAGCTAAATTTCTCTTTATTCATATATTCATGGCAGTAATGCAGGTTCCATTTTTCACATTTCATTCTTACAAATAGCTATTGAATTTTTCATGTCAGTATTCACACAGCAGTTTCTGCTATTACATGTATTCCCCTTCCATAGTCACTGGTGTGCATACCTTATCTCCCCATAGTGATGTTTTTTAGGTTTTTGCACCCAGTTCAGACATAGAATGGAGTTCCAAACGTTATTCCTTAATGTGTCTCATAGATGCCTGCCATGATTAACCTAGGACTTAGTGGCAGATATGGGCTGCCATTATCTCCTTATAACCCCGATTGCCACCGCACCAGGGCAATTCGGGATGAGCCGGGTAGAGTCCCGGGACTTTTGCATCTAATGGATGTGGCAATTCCAGGCGGCTGCTGGCTGCTATTTTTAGGCTCGGGGGCTCCCCATAACGCGGAGCTCCCCATCCTGAGAATACCAGCCTTCAGCCGTGTGGCTTTATCTTGGCTGGTATCAAAATTGGGGGGGACCGCACGGCGTTTTTTTTTTAATTATTTATTTATTTTACTGCAAAATATAGACCCGCCCTCCGGCGGCTGTGATTGGTTGCAGTGAGACAGCTGTCACTCAGCGTGGGGACGTTTTTGCACTTCTCAAAAACGCGTATTTGGCTGCAAAAACACGCACCGGCAGCAAAAACGCAGCGGTAAAAACACATGCATTTTTACCACGTTTTGGTGCGTTTTTGGCTGTTTTGCTGCGTTTTTGATCACTGTGTTTTGCTGCGTTTTTCCAATGCATTGCATGGTGAAAAACGCGTCGGGTCCGCAATATAGAGAATGGAAGGAACCGCCAGGCCTCGCCCACCAAGGCGGGCGTCCCTCCCACCAACTAAGCCGATCACTCTCAGTAATTTCTGGTTCCCGATACTGCAAGTGTGAATTTGCTTCCAAATCAAAAATGCGCTTTTTTGTCTATAACCATTTTTTACTTTTTTATTTGTTGCATTTACTCCACAAGTGGGGCACAACCTGTGGGCGGGATTATGTCACCGATAACCCGTGTGCAGATTACGGCACCGATAACTCGTGTGCGGGATTACGGCGCAGACAACTAGTGTGCAGTTTTACTGTGCCGATAACCTGTGTGCGGGATTATGATGCAGATAACCAGTGTGTGGGATTATGGTGCAGAAAAGCCGTGTGGGATTACGGTGCAGATAACCCGTGTATGGGATTACGGTGCAGATAACCTGTGTATGGGATTACGGTGCAGATAATCCGTGTGCAAGATTACGGTGCAGATAATTCATGTGCGGGATTACGGTGCAGATAACTCGTGTATGGAATTATGGTGCAGATAACTCGCGTGCAGGATTACAGTGCGGATAACTCATGTGCAGGATTACAGTGCAGATAACTCGTGTGCAGGATTACAGTGCATTTAACCCGTGCGTGGGATTACGGTGCAGATAACTCGTGTGCGGGATTACGGTGCAGATAACCCATGTATGGGATTACGGTGCAGATAACTCATGCATGGGATTACGGTGCAGATAACTCATGTGTGGGATTACGGTGCAGAGAACCCGTGTATGGGATTACAGTGCAGATAACCCTTGTGCAGGATTACGGTGCATATAATCGGTGTCTAACCAGTCCTGGGCAGCAATTTTGCTTCAACTGTGAATTTCTGACGATGCTGAAGTTGGTTTCTTATTCGGGGCTGAAGTTGGTTTCTTATTCGGCAATTTAGTATTTTCAGTTTTTACAGGTTTAACAACAAAAATAACACATCACAATAATAAAATACAATGCACTGATGTGCCCTAATATAAATACACTCAAAATCAGCTGCGAAAATTATAAAACTGGCAAAAAATGGGCATCAAAGTGGGCACCGAAGTATGTTAGTGAAAGGGTTAAATGGCTTTGGGCCACTGATCTCACACCACATTTACATACCTAGTGATGCCACACATCAAATTCAGATCACTCCAGCCCGGCCCAAACAGGTTCTGGGCATCAGAACTGGCATCACAGTCAAGTAACTCCAGTCTGTCTTAAATGAGTGGGTTATTGTGAAGATTTTGACTTGTGCAGATTTGTACAAAATTATGAAGGGGATTTTGATGCACCAAAGTGAATAAGAATCCTAAAGGTTTGTATTTATGGAGAGATATCAGCGGCCCAAAGCCATTTAACCCTTCAACAACACCAATTACTTATTCAAATCTGTGAAAACTGGCCATTTGCCCACTTTGATGCCAGTTCTGATGCCCAGAACCCCTTTGGGCCGGGCTGGAGTGATCTGAATTTGATGTGTGGTATCACTAGGTATGTAAATGTGGTGTGAGATCAGTGGCCCAAAGCCATTTAACCCTTTCACTAACATACTTCGGTGCCCACTTTGATGCCCAATTTTTTGCCAGTTTTGTCATTTTCGCAGCTGATTTTGAGTGTATTTATATTAGGGCTCATCAGTGCATTGTATTTTATTATTGAGATGTGTTATTTTTGTTGTTAAATGTGTAAAAAACTAAATTGCCGAATAAGAAACTGACGAATAAGAAACCAACTTCAGCCCCGTGAATTTCTGCTGCTTTATCACACAAATCCAACCAATAATGACACAAACATGGAGCGTAGGAGAACAGTGTGACCCTCTATACAGAAATCTCGTTGTTCTGCTCAGTAATGTGGAACCAGGAGAGCGCACAGAACCGGCAATCACCGGCAGCACCTGCTGTCTGACCTGACCACACTGCGCAGACTCAGAACACACCGGAGCTCCGGCTTCACCAATCAGGACTAGTTATGACTTTTGTCATGTGACCGTTCACATGGCCATGACGTCATCAGAGGGCATTCCGCGTCTGCTGTGATGAGGCAGGTGAGCGGAGGGACACCGGGAGGTCGCATAGTTCTGTGTGCTGCGATACATAGGCCGAGCAGCACGGCCGGTAACACCGGTGTGAGCGGCGCTGTAATGTAGTGACAGATCTGCAGCACAGTGATGAGAGCGGCCGGTGTGCAGCATTTACACTTTCAGAGCAGAGACCCTGTCACAAATTGTAATACATGACCGCCCCCCCAAAAATAAAAAATGATATGAGAGGACATAGAAGAGGGCAGGCAGAACGGCATATGGGCTACTAGCAGGGCAATAGCTCACGTAATGCACAGTGCCTGCTGCTTTGGAGGTGGATGTGGCCCCTTCCCTCTGTGGTTGCGCCAATCAGTCGTGTAACTACAGTTTAATGGCCCCAGCGCAAAATTTGGATTTGGCTCCTTCCACCACATGTTCGACAGATGTATGGGCCCTTGTAGCGTTCTAAATTATATAAAGACATACAAGTTGCCCCCCTTTTATTATGTAGTAATGTCCCCTATCCTTGTATATCTGTTCCCCCATCCTGGGCCTCTTCCTGGTAAATATGTCCCCCATTCTGGGCCTCTTCCTGGTAAATACATCCCCCATCCTGCACCTCTTCCTGGTAAATATGTCCCCCATTCTGGGCCTCTCCCTGGTAAATATGTCCCCCATCCTGGGCCTCTTCCTAGTAAATATGTCCCCCATCCTGGGCCTCTTCCTAGTAAATATGTCCCCCATCCTGGGCCTCTTCCTAGTAAATATGTCCCCCATCCTGCGCCTCTTCCTGGTAAATATGTCCCCCATTCTGGGCCTCTCCCTGGTAAATATGTCCCCCATCCTGGGCCTTTTCCTAGTAAATATGTCCCCCATCCTGGGCCTCTTCCTAGTAAATATGTCCCCCATCCTGCGCCTCTTCCTGGTAAATATGTCCCCCATTCTGGGCCTCTCCCTGGTAAATATGTCCCCCATCCTGGGCCTTTTCCTAGTAAATATGTCCCCCATCCTGGGCCTCTTCCTAGTAAATATGTCCCCCATCCTGGGCCTCTCCCTGGTAAATATGTCTCCCATCCTGCGCCTCTTCCTGGTATATATGTCCCCCATCCTGGGCCTCTTCCTGGTATATATGTCCCCCATCCTGGGCCTCCTTCTGGTAAATATCTCCCCCCCCATCCTGCACCTCTTCCTGGTAAATATGTTCCCCATCCTGGTAAATACATCCCCCATCCTGCACCTCTTCCTGGTAAATATGTCCCCCATTCTGGGCCTCTCCCTGGTAAATATGTTCCCCATCCTGGTAAATACATCCCCCATCCTGCACCTCTTCCTGGTAAATATGTCCCCCATTCTGGGCCTCTCCCTGGTAAATATGTCCCCCATCCTGGGCCTCTTCCTAGTAAATATGTCCCCCATCCTGGGCCTCTTCCTAGTAAATATGTCCCCCATCCTGCGCCTCTTCCTGGTAAATATGTCCCCCATTCTGGGCCTCTCCCTGGTAAATATGTCCCCCATCCTGGGCCTTTTCCTAGTAAATATGTCCCCCATCCTGGGCCTCTTCCTAGTAAATATGTCCCCCATCCTGCGCCTCTTCCTGGTAAATATGTCCCCCATTCTGGGCCTCTCCCTGGTAAATATGTCCCCCATCCTGGGCCTTTTCCTAGTAAATATGTCCCCCATCCTGGGCCTCTTCCTAGTAAATATGTCCCCCATCCTGGGCCTCTCCCTGGTAAATATGTCTCCCATCCTGCGCCTCTTCCTGGTATATATGTCCCCCATCCTGGGCCTCTTCCTGGTATATATGTCCCCCATCCTGGGCCTCCTTCTGGTAAATATCTCCCCCCCCATCCTGCACCTCTTCCTGGTAAATATGTTCCCCATCCTGGTAAATACATCCCCCATCCTGCACCTCTTCCTGGTAAATATGTCCCCCATTCTGGGCCTCTCCCTGGTAAATATGTTCCCCATCCTGGTAAATACATCCCCCATCCTGCACCTCTTCCTGGTAAATATGTCCCCCATTCTGGGCCTCTCCCTGGTAAATATGTCCCCCATCCTGGGCCTCTTCCTAGTAAATATGTCCCCCATCCTGGGCCTCTTCCTGGTAAATACATCCCCCATCCTGCGCCTCTTCCTGGTAAATATGTCCCCCATTCTGGGCCTCTCCCTGGTAAATATGTCCCCCATCCTGGGCCTTTTCCTAGTAAATACGTCCCCCATCCTGGGCCTCTTCCTGGTAAATACATCCCCCATCCTGCGCCTCTTCCTGGTAAATATGTCCGCCATCCTGGGCCTCTTCCTGGTAAATATGTCCCCCATCCTGGTAAATACATCCCCCATCCTGCGCCTCTTCCTGGTAAATATGTCTCCCATCCTGGGCCTCTTCCTGGTATATATGTCCCCCATCCTGGGCCTCCTTCTGGTAAATGTCCCCCCCCTCAATCCTGCCCCTCTTCCTGGTAAATATGTTCCCCCATCCTGCACCTCTTCCTGGTATATATGTCCCCTATCCTGGGCCGCCTTCTGGTAAATATGTCCCCCATCCTGGGCCTCTTCCTAGTAAATATGTCCCCCATCCTGGGCCTCTCCCTGGTAAATATGTCTCCCATCCTGCGCCTCTTCCTGGTATATATGTCCCCCATCCTGGGCCTCTTGCTGGTATATATGTCCCCCATCCTGGGCCTCCTTCTGGTAAATATGTCCCCCCCATCCTGCACCTCTTCCTGGTATATATGTCCCCCATCCTGGGCCTCCTTCTGGTAAATGTCCCCCCCCAATCCTGCCCCTCTTCCTGGTAAATATGTTCCCCCATCCTGCACCTCTTCCTGGTATATATGTCCCTCATCCTGGGCCTCCTTCTGGTAAATATGTCCCCCATCCTGGGCCTCTTCCTAGTAAATATGTCCCCCATCCTGGGCCTCTCCCTGGTAAATATGTCCCCCATTCTGGGCCTCTCCCTGGTAAATATGTCTCCCATCCTGCGCCTCTTCCTGGTAAATATGTTCCCCCATCCTGCACCTCTTCCTGGTATATATGTCCCCTATCCTGGGCCGCCTTCTGGTAAATATGTCCCCCATCCTGGGCCTCTTCCTAGTAAATATGTCCCCCATCCTGGGCCTCTCCCTGGTAAATATGTCTCCCATCCTGCGCCTCTTCCTGGTATATATGTCCCCCATCCTGGGCCTCTTCCTGGTATATATGTCCCCCATCCTGGGCCTCCTTCTGGTAAATATGTCCCCCCCATCCTGCACCTCTTCCTGGTATATATGTCCCCCATCCTGGGCCTCCTTCTGGTAAATGTCCCCCCCCAATCCTGCCCCTCTTCCTGGTAAATATGTTCCCCCATCCTGCACCTCTTCCTGGTATATATGTCCCTCATCCTGGGCCTCCTTCTGGTAAATATGTCCCCCATCCTGGGCCTCTTCCTAGTAAATATGTCCCCCATCCTGGGCCTCTCCCTGGTAAATATGTCCCCCATTCTGGGCCTCTCCCTGGTAAATATGTCTCCCATCCTGCGCCTCTTCCTGGTATATATGTCCCCCATCCTGGGCCTCTTCCTGGTATATATGTCCCCCATCCTGGGCCTCCTTCTGGTAAATATGTCCCCCATCCTGGGCCTCCTTCTGGTAAATATGTCCCCCCATCCTGGGCCTCCTTCTGGTAAATATGTCCCCCCATCCTGCGCCTCTTCCTGGTAAATATGTTCCCCCATCCTGCTCCTCTTCCTGGTAAATATGTTCCCCCATCCTGCTCCTCTTCCTGGTAAATATGTCCCCCATCCTGGGCCTTTTCCTAGTAAATATGTCCCCCATCCTGGGCCTTTTCCTAGTAAATATGTCCCCCATCCTGGGCCTCTTCCTAGTAAATATGTCCCCCATCCTGGGCCTCTTCCTAGTAAATATGTCCCCCATCCTGGGCCTCTTCCTGGTAAATATGTCCCCCATCCTGGGTCTCTTCCTGGTAAATATGTCCCCCATCCTGGGTCTCTTCCTGGTAAATATGTCCCCCATCCTGGGTCTCTTCCTGGTAAATATGTCCCCCATCCTGGGTCTCTTCCTGGTAAATATGTCCCCCATCCTGGGCCTCTTCCTGGTAAATATGTCCCCCATCCTGGACCTCTTCCTGGTAAATATGTCCCCCATCCTGGACCTCTTCCTGGTAAATATGTCCCCCATCCTGGACCTCCTTCTGGTATATATGTCCCCCATCCTGGGCCTCCTCCTGGTAAATATGTCCCCCATAATAGGCCTCCTCCTGGTATAAATGTCCCCCATCCTGGGCCTCTTCCTGGTAAATATGACCCCCATCCTGGACCTCCTCCTGGTATAAATGTCCCCCATCCTGGGCCTCTTCTTGGTAAATATGCCCCCCACCCTGGGCCTCTTCCTGGTAGATATGGTCCTCAGACACACATTTAGCTGAAGTAGGCACTGGGGTCGACTGGCCCACTCCACGCCAGGTCACATTTTGAAGTTGTGTCTGGAAGTGTATTGGGGCGTGATGATGCACTTACAGCTTCTCAGCCTCACACTGTATTTCCTGCCAGCAGCGGCCTCTTCTGGCTGATTTATAGGTGGTTTGCTCTGATACACCATCGCTACCCTATCAATCAGCCATAGGAGGGTACCGCTAGGTAGGAAATACAGTGTGAGGCTGAGAAGCTGTATGTGGATCATCACACCCCAATACACTTCCAGACACATCTTCAGCAGTGCGTGGCGGTCATAAAGGGATGGATTGGCTTATTACTTGGCTGCACAATCATATTACTTGTTCCGGGGAGGGTAAAGGTTTCTGACAGGTTCCCTTTTTGCCTCTAGGCTCCACCAATGCTGTTTTTTGGGGGGGGTTTATAATTACGTCTTATCCACAGATCTTTCATGTTTGTTACAGAACAGGATGAGGAAAGAAGTTGCTTCTAACTAGTAGAAAAGATCGCAGCACTGCATGTCACATCAAAATAAGTGACCAGAAGCGCGTGCAGTGTTTCATCCTGTAAGAAGCTCCATGCTCCAATGGCTCAATGAGGACAAATACAGAACAGCCCACAGCGCTCACTGCTCACATCCGCCTGCCAGAGCTTAAAAATAGCTGATCACTGCGGCATCAGACAATCACCGGTCTGATAATAATGTCCTATGGTAATTGGTCATCAATATCATAAGTCCAGACGACCTAAAAAAACAAACAGTTTAAACCCTTTCACAACCTTGGACATACTGGTACGTCTAAGGTCGTGTCCCTCCCTTTGTTACATCGAGCCTGCATGTTTCTGATCAGCTGATGTGCCCCTGACAGGCAGGGATCCACTTATCGGAGATCCATCTGTGGCTATTAACTAGTTAATTCCCACAGTCAATCTCTGACATCGGGATTTAATGTGCATTGGTGGGGAAATGCCCGATGCATCAAAATGTAAAATAAACTAATCTGATCGGAAAAGAGCGTAATGAGAAAAAAAAAAGAAAACTCCAGAATTATGTATTTTTGGTCTCCACAACATTGCAATACAAGGCAGTAATAGGCGATAAAAGCATAACATCTACACCGAGATGGGATCGGTAAAAACGTCAGCTTAGGGCGCCAAAAATAAGCCGTCACTCATCCCCCAATCCCAATAAATGAGAATGTTACGGGTCTCGGAAAATGGCACCAAAAGCCCAATTCTTTTTTTGACAAATTTCTGTTTGTTTTCTTTCACCATCTAAATAAAAAAATATACATGTTTGATATCTAGAAACTCGGACTGACCTGGGGAATCATATTTCCAGGTTATTTTTACCATATAGTGAACATGATAAATAACACCCCCCCCCCCAAAAAAAAAAAACATTGTGGAATTGTACTTTTCTGAAATTTCACCGCACTTGTATTTTTTTCCTATTTTTCAGTACAATACAGTGGGAAAACAAGTATTTACTCAGCCACCAATTGTGCAAGTTCTCCCACTTATAGAGATGAGAGCCCTGTAATTGACATCATAGGTAGACCACAATTATGAGAGACAAAATGAGAAAACAAATCCAGAAAATCACCTTGTCTGATTCGGCAAGATCTTTTTGCAAATTATGGTGGAAAATAAGTATTTGGTCAATAACAAAAGTTCATCTCAATTTTTTGTCATACAGTGGAACCTCGGTTTACGAGCATTTCGCTACACGAGCAAAGCTTGCTGTAAATTTGCAACTCAGTTTATGAGCAAGCTTTGCTGTACGAGCAAATACTCACCGCACACACTTCCGGTTCCGTACTTTCACCGCGCTCTGACCCGCTCTTGCAGTCCACACAAACACGCACATACACACACAAACACGCACGCACATATTATGCTCACCTTACCTTCCGTTCCATCGCCAGCCTCATGGTTCTTGTAGTTCGCCGCTACAGGATGTGTATTGGGTAACCATCGCGATGATGGAGGAACTTCCGCTGTCATCCACTACTCAAAGGCAGCGCGCTGACCAATCAGAGACAAGCAGCTCCTGCTTTTGATGCCAGCGCTCTGGGAGCGGAGGCTCTGGCATCGGTCATGATGGTTACCTGATACACATCATGTACTGGCGAACTGCAAGAACCAGGAGTCCGGCTATGGAACGGAAAGTAAGGTGAGCATAATAGGTGTGTGTGTATGTGTGTTTGTGCATGTTTGGAATGGCACAATAGGGGACCAGAATGGGACATTGAACAAGTTGTGGAACGAATTGTCTGAGCCTGCCTTATTTCCTATGGGAAATTTTTGCTTTGCTAGACGAGTAACTTTATTTATAAGCACACTCCCAGAACGGATTGTTCTCGTAAACCAAGGTTCCACTGTATATCTTTTCTTGGCAATGACAGAGGTTATACGTTTTCTGTAAGTCTTCACAAGGTTGGCACACACTGTTGGTGGTATATTGGCCCATTCCTCCATGCAGATCTCCTCTAGAGCAATGATGTTTTGTTCCTGTCACTGGGCAACACGGACTTTCAACTCCCTTCAAAAGTTGTCTATGGGGTTGAGATCTGGAGCCTGGCTAAGCCACTCCAGGATCTGCATACAGTACAGACTAAAAGTTTGGACACACCTTGTCATTCAAGAGTTTTCTTTATTTTCATGACTCTGAAAATTGTAGATTCACATTGAAGGCATCAAAACTATGAATTAACACATGTGGAATGAAATACTTAAGAAAAAAGTGTGAAGCAACTGAAAATATGTCTTATATTCTAGGTTCTTCAAAGTAGCCACCTTTTGCTTTCATTACTGCTTTGCACACTCTTGGCATTCTCTTGATGAGCTTCAAGAGGTAGTCACCGGAAATGGTTTTCCAACAGTCTTGAAGGAGTTCCCAGAGATGCTTAGCACTTGTTGGCCCTTTCGCCTTTACTCTGCGGTCCAGCTCACCCCAAACCATCTCGATTGGGTTCAGGTTCAGGCTACTTTGAAGAACCTAAAATATAAGATTGCAGCACTTGCTCCAATCCCCCTACCACCATTTTTAAGTATTGGATTCTGGTCCCCATTGACTTATATGGGGACCGGCATCCGGCCAGATAACTGGGATCAATTCCTGGCCAAAGCCGATCCCGGATATCTGCGCGTTCGCCCTTCACTAATCATGATATACATTGCCAAAAAGTAAAAAAAAAAATACACAGTACACAAGCATGATTTAAGCATTAGATTGTCTTTTGACTATACAGATCCTTTAGGGATATTTCAGGATTGTAAAAAAATGTTAACAACTAAATAGCTTCCCTTTCCAGCATCATTCTTAGTTACTCTTTTTCAGTCTTCGATTACTTGGCTGCTGCGAAAATGTCCTTTCTACCTACCTGATTGTTGGTTGTCTCATTAGTCTTAGGCGGGCTTTGCACGTTGCGACATCGCTAGCTGATGCTGCGATGTCGCATGCGATAGTCCCCGCCCCCGTCGCAGGTACGATATCTTGTGATAGCTAGCGTAGTGAAAATAATCGCTACGCCAGCTTCACATTCACTCACCTGCCCTGCGACCGTCGCTCTGGCCAGCGACCCGCCTCCTTCCTAAGGGGGCGGGTCGTGCGGCGTCATAGCGACGTCACACGGCAGGCGGCCAATAGCGGCGGAGGGGTGGAGATGAGCAGGATGTAAACATCCCGCCCACCTCCTTCCTTCTCATTGCAGCTGGGAGGCAGGTAGGTGATGTTCCTCGCTCCTGCGGCTTCATACACAGCGATCTGTGCTGCCGCAGGAACGAGGAACTACATCGTATCTGTCGCTGCAGCGAAATTATGGAAATGTCGGAGACTACACCGATGATACGATAATGACGCTTTTGCGCTCGTTAATTGTATCATCTAGGATTTACACACTTCGATGTCGTAAGTGACGCTGGATGTGCGTCACTTTCGATTTGACCCCACCGACATCGCACGTGCGATGTTGCAACGTGCAAAGCCGCCCTTAGGGTAAGTTCACACAGTGCGTTTTTCACGGCGTTTTTGCGCATTTTTCGGGTGCGTTTTTGGCCTCAATACTGCATGACTTTGCTTCCCTAGCAAAGTCTATGAGTTCATTTTTGCTGTTCGCACACAACTTTTTTTTTAAGCTGCCTTTTTGAGCTTAAAAAGAAAATGGACATGTCAATTCTTTCCTGCGTTTTTCTGCGTTTTCCCCCCATGCAATGCATTGGAAAAACGCAAAAAAACGCAGAGATCAAAAACGCAGCAAAACGCACCAAATCGCGGTAAAAACACATGCGTTTTTTTGCCGCGGGTGCGTTTTTGTACGTTTTAGCGGCCAAAAACGCAACGTCAAAAAAACTCAGTGTGTGCACATAGCCTTATGCTGTACGTCACTGAGACCTCTGATTGACTGCAGCGGTCATGTGGGTAGGCGGACGTATCATCGCTACATCCAAATAAATACAGGCTACGTGCACACGCTGAGTATTTGGTGGCAGAAATATCTGCACCAAATCTGCATCTCCTTGCAAAAGAAATGCTCAGTTTTGCCTCACATTTTTGCCGCTTTTTCAGTGCATATGTTACAAAATGCTACAAAAACACTGAAATAATTGACATGCTGCAGATTATTTTCTGCACCAAATCTGCAAGGAAAAAAAAGCAACATGTGCACAATTCAGGATTCTCATTGACTTTGCTAGCATCAGGATTTCAATGCAGTTTTAACAAATTGCACTAAAAAAAACTGATAAAAATGCAGTGTGCACACAGCCTTATAGGGCGCCTGAGACTGTAAAGGTGGGGCTGTGTGTAACAGGTGACTATAAGCACTTTTGTTAACATGCACCATTACTTTTTGGCCAAATTTTGAAGACTGTAGAAAACCCCTTTGCCTAAGCTTTAATTCACAGGGTGCCCACCAGCAGTTGCATTCGCTTGTTTCTCAGCTATTATGCCTCATGTTGCCTTTAGGGGTACTTTGCACGCTGCGACATCGCTAGCCGATGATAGCGATGCCGAGCGCGATAGTCCCCGCCCTTGTCGCACATGCGATATCTTGTGATAGCTGCCGTAGCGAACATCCTAAGGGAGCGGGTCGTGCGGCGTCACAGCGACTTCACACGGCAGGCGGCCAATAGAAGCGGAGGGGCGGAGATGAGCGGGACGTAAACATCCCGTCCACCTCCTTCCTTCCTCATTGCAGGCGGGACGCAGGTAAGGAGATGTTCCTCGCTCCTGCGGCTTCATACACAGCGATGTGTGCTGCTGCAGGAACGAGGAACAACATCGTACTTATCGCTACAGCGAAATTATGAAAATGACCGACACTACACAGATCACCGATTTACGACGCTTTTGCGATCATTTATCATTGCTTCTAGGCTTTATACGTTGCGACGTCGTTACTGGCGCCGGATGTGTGTCACTTTCGATTTGACCCAGACGACATCGCAGTAGCAATGTCGCAACGTGCAAAGTACCCCTTATTCTATAGAAAAGACATCCTCGCTTTCTAAGCAATTTGCTGCCGTATAGTATCATCGGGCCAATACATCCCTCTAAAGTGGAGAATGCGCACCGACTCATGAAGGCGACCAATCTGAAGGCCACAATTTCTACTTTTTTCCAAAGCCTGAATGCCAAAATTCTGCTATAGTTGGAAGGGATAAACTAGTTATTTCAATATTATAGATAATACTAGTATTATATTGTTCTCCACCGTTACACATCTGCATCTAGTATTGGTGTGGAGTCTCGGTAGAGTTAGTGTTGGTTGCAACTCTGCTGTTCTAGTCTAGGTTTGTGCTGTTTCCATTAGGCCTTATTCAGACGTCCGTATGGCACATACATATGGCATAGGGTTTTTTCTCACAATTCCACACATACCCATTATAATCTATGGTGCTATTCACATGTCTGTGTTTTAACAAGGACCCTGTGTCCGTGAAAAACACAGAGACATTTCCATTTTTTCGTCAGCACAGATGACAAGGGCCAACACAAGTCTATGGGTCTGTGAAAAACACGTACAGCACACGGCTGGCATCAGTGTATGTGTGCTGTATGTAACTAACACTGCAATGTATAGGATAAGCTTTGTAATTTATTGCTTTCTATAACCATCCGTGAAACCCCTAATGACACTGATGGTAAGAATGGCCACACGGACTGTTCACTGATGACATCCGTCCCATTTTTTTCACAAACATGATTAAGCCCTTCACAACCTTTGATGTATATTTATGTGAAAGGTTGTGCCCCTGCCTTTGATGTGGGTTCGAATGCTGACATGGCCTCTTTCCCTGCACATGACAGCTAATCTTATCAGCTGACATGTGCCTCTAACATCCATTGGTGGATTGTAGAACCGCCTGTGGCTGTTAACCAGTTAAATCCTGCTGTCAGTCTCGGACAGTGGGATTTAACATATGCCGGCTGGGAGTACACAATTCCCCGCTTCCACCAGCACTTCTATGATGTGATTGCTGGGCACCGATGGGTTCTCTTGACAGCCGGGGATCAGCTGATGACCCTTATCTCTGTCATGACAAACATCCTGTGAACACTGGCTGTGAGCCGGCATTCATAGGAAGTCATCATTTCTGCTGTACAGAGTGATGCTGCTGCACTGCTCTGTATAGCACAAGTAATCGGACAATCGCAGCTTCAAGTCCCCTAAGGAGACTAGGAAATTCAATAAAAAGTGTGGATTTTTTTTTTTTTTTTAAAATAAACTATGAAGTAGATGGAAGAAAAGGGTTAAACCATGCTGCCAGAAAATCACTGGAGATAGAGACTAAAACATCTGATTTTATTGTTCTACGCGTTTCGGAGGTCTAACTTTTTCTTCAGGAACAAAATCAATAATTTGTTCCTGAAGAAGGAGTTATAGAGCTCTGAAACGCGTAGAACAATAAAATCAGATGTTTTACTCTCCATCTCCAGTGATCTTCTTCTGGCAGCGCAGTTTAACCCTCTTCTACCATCTAATTCATCGCTATCATCCTGGGATCTGCAGCAGCCATCCTTATTATGTGGTTTTAGTGGTTTGTGTCTTTAACACACCCACACCAGGTTAGTGCACCTTTTTTAAATCCTTTTTGGTACCACCGGATAAGACACCATTTGCGTCCCCCCTTCTTTGTCTTTTCAGTTTTTTTAAGTTTGAAAAAAATACAAAAGTTCTAATCCCCGCCGTTTTGAAAAGAAAGCAATTATAAAAAGTACACATTTGTATCGCTGTGTTCAGAAATATCCAATCTATCAAAATATAAAATAAATTAATCTGGTTGGTAAATAGCATAATGGTAAAAAAAATAATAAAAATGACAGAATTACAATAATAAGCGAACAAAACATCACATCTACTCAAAAATGGTATCCGTACAAACGTCAGTTTAGGGCACAAACAATTAGCCGTCACTGGGCCTCAGGTTCCAAAAAATAAAAATGTTATAGTTCTCGGAAAATGGCGCCAAAAGCAACATTTTTTTTATTTATTTTTTTTAAACAAATCATGTTTTTTCACCACTTAAATGAAAATAAAACTTTACATGTTTGGTATCTACATACACAAGCATGGTAAATAAAAAAAAAAATTTTTTTTTGCAATTTCAACCCACTTGGAATTTTGTTCCCTTTTTCAATGCACTATATGGTAAAATTAATGGTTTCATTCAAATTACAACTCGTCATGCAAAAAAAAAAAGTCTTCATTCGGCTGTATTGACGGAAATATAAAAAAAGTTATGGCTCTTCAAAAAAAAGGAGAAAAAAATGGAAACAAAATGATGGAAAATGGCAAGGTAAGGAATGGGTTAAACACTGATGCGTGAACGAGGCCTAGTATAGAGTATTAAAGGGAACCTGTCACCAGGTTTTTCCCTTATGAGCTGCGGCTACCACCACTGAGCCCTTATATACAGCATTCTAGAAAGCTGTATATAAGAGCCCAGGCCGCTCTGTATAATGTAAAAAACACCTTTATAATACTCACCTAGAGGGCGGTCCGGTCTAATGGGTGTTGCTGGACTTGGTCTGGCGCCTCCTCCATCTTGTGCGATCGTTGTCCTTCTTCTGAAGCCTGGGTGCATGACGCACCCTTCGTAATCCACACAGGCCCACATTGCTGTCCTGCTCAGACACACTGTGATATGCCCTGCTCAGGGCAGATTTACCCACGTCAGGAGGTAGGCAGGATTATTGGCATGGGGAGCAGTGAATGTTCATTTTGGATTAGCCGGCAGCTGACGTCGGCATGGAACTAGGGGCATGTGGCAGTGACGTCATGCTCTGCCTGTCGCTTACACACCGAAGTCCGTTGCCGGCATCAGAAGAGGACTTCACACATTGGGGGCGCGGGGGGAAGGTAAGTAGAATCTTTGGTTTGTGTGTGTGTTCGTTAAAAAAACGGCCTAACTGGAGCCATGTACACCAGGATGGTCCCATAATGAGGGACATACAGTATATATCAGGATGAGCGACATATAAACCAGGATGGACCACATATACATATATTACAGTAGAGACCAAAAGTTTGGACACACCTTCTCACTCAAAGAGTTTTCTTTATTTTTATGACTCTAAAAATTGTGGATTCACATTGAAGACATCAAAACTATGAATGAAAACATGTGGAATGAAATACTTATAAAAGTGTGTGAAACAGCTGAAAATATGTCTTATATTCTAGATTCTTCAAAGTAGCCACCTTTTGCTTTGATTAATGCTTTGCACGCTCTTGGCATTCTCTTGATGAGCTTTAAGAGGTAGTCACCGGAAATGGTTTTCCAACAGTCTTGAAGGAGTTCCCAGAGATACTTAGTACTTGTTGCCCCTTTTGCCTTCACTCTGCGGTTCAACTCACCCCCAAATCATCTCGATTGAGTTCAGGTCTGGTGACTGTGGAGGCCAGGTCATCTGGCGTAGCACCCCATCACTCTCCTTCTTAGTCAAATAGCCCTTACACAGCCTGGAGGTGTGTTTGGGGTCATTGTCCTGTTGACAAATAAATTATGGTCCAACTAAACACAAACCGGATGGAATAGCATGCCGCTGCAAGATGCTGTGGTAGCCATGCTGGTTCTGTATGCCTTCAATTTTGAATAAATCCCCAACAGTGTCAGCAGCAAAGCACCCCACACCGTCACATCTCCTCCTCCATGCTTCACGGGGGGAATGAGGCATGTAGAGTCCATCCGTTCACCTTGTCTACAAAGACACGGTGGTTGGATCCAAAGATCTCAAATTTAGACTCATCAGACCAAAGCACAGATTTCCACTGGTCTAATGTCCATTCCTTGTGTTCTTTAGCCCAAACAAGTCTCTTCTGCTTTTTGACGGTCCTTAGCAGTGGTTTCCTAGCAGCTATTTTACCATGAAGGCTGCTGCACAAAGTCTCCTCTTAATAGTTGTTCTAGAGATGAGAAGGTGTGTCCAAACTTTTGGTCTGTACTGTGTGTGTGTATATATATATATATATATATATATATATATATATATATATATATATATATATATATATATATATATATATATATAAAAAATCTCTCGACGGAGAACATACAGTGGGAAAAATAAGTATTTTGCAAGTTTCCCCTCCTACATAGAATGGAGAGGTCTGTATTTTGTATGGTACACTTCAGCTGTGACAGACGGAATAAAAAAAAAACCCAGAAAATCACAGTGTGGGTCTTGCGGGGGTGTAATCAGGATGTCATCAGAGTTCATTGAGAACTACAATGACCTCCTGGATGTCACTGCACATACACTGGTTGCTGGATACTCACCTGTCCCCGGCGGTGCTGTCCCTGATGCTGTCACCGCCGTGCTCCAACGTCCAGGTCCGAGGTGCAGTGACTAATCAATGATATAATGAGCGGTGGTAAGAAGCAGGAGGCAGCAGAGTCGAAGACAACAGTGCTGGATACAGGTAAATATAGAAAATCTTTTTATTTCAAAGACCCGTGTTTTCTCCGGTATGTTATTGAATGTTCTCAGTGAGAGGAACAAAATTATAATCTTGTGATCTTGCTTTGTAACATCACTTTATTTTAGTTAGCCGTTATAAGGTATCACAAGATTATAATTTTGTTCCTCTCACTGAGAACATTCAATAATTTTTCAACTGGCTAACACGGTACCAAAATCTTTTTCACTTCTCCGGTATATGTCACACTGATGTCACACGTATGCAAACACAGATGTCACATGTGTGAAACATGTGTGACACACGTATGACCATACCGATGCGTGTAGCTTGTACTTGATTAAACACGGATGTCTGAAAGGGGCCTTAAGATGCCCTAATACTCTGCACTCATTACCTGTATTAATTGCAACTGTTTGAACTTATTACCTGTATAAAAGACACCTGTCCACACAATCAATCACACTCCAAGCTCTCCACCATGACCAAGACTAAAGAGCTGTTTAAGGACACCAGAGACAAAATTGTAGACCTTCACAAAGCTGGGATGGACTCCAGGACAATAGGCAAGCAGCTTGGTAAGAAGGCAACAACTGATGGCGCAATTATTAGAAAATGGAAGAAAAACAAGATGACTGTCAATCTTACTCAATCTGGGGTTCCATGCAAGATCTCGCTTCGTGGGGTAAGATGATTCCGAGAAAAGTCAGGAATCAGCTCAGAACTACCCAGGAGGATCTGGTCACTGACCTGAAGAGAGGTGGACCACAGTCTCAAAGATTACCGTTAGTAATACAGTAGGCTGTCATGGATTAAAATCCTGTAGGGCGCGCAAGGTCCCGATGCTCACGCCAGCACATATCCAGGCCCGTTTGAAGTTCGCCAGTGACCATCTGAATGATCCAGAGGAGCCATGGGAGAAGGTGATGTGGTCAGATCAAAGAAAAATAGAACTTTATGGTATCAGTTCCACTCTCCATGTCTGGAGGAAGAACACGTATGAGTACAATCTCAAGAATTCTGTTCCAAACATAAAGCATGGGGTTGGAAACAATACTTTGGCGTTTCTTTTCTGTAAAGGGGATAGAGCGACTGCACTGTATTGAAGGGAGGATGGCTGTGGGTCATGTATCATGAGATATTGGCCAACAACCTCCTTCCCTCAGTTAGAGCATTGAAGATGGGTTGTGGCTGGGTCTTCCCGCAAGAAAATCACCCGAAATACACAGCCAAGGAAACTAAGGAGTTGCTCCATAAAAAGCATTTCAAGGTCCTGGAGTGGCCTAGCCAGTCTCCAGACCTGAATACAATAGAAAATCTTTGGAGAGAGCTGAAACTCAATGTTGCCCAGTGACAGCCTCGGAACCTGAATGATCTGGAAAAGGAGTGTGCCCAAATCCCTGCTGCAGTGTGTGCAAACATGGTCAAGAATTACAGGAAACGTCTGAGCTCTGTAATTACAAATAAAGGTTACTGTACCAAATATTAAGTTATGTTTTTCTATTGTATCAAATATTTATTTATGCAATAAAATGCAATTATTTATTTAAAAATCATGCAATGTAATTTTTGGGGTGATTCTGTCTGTCACAATCCTCTCCATTCTTTGTAGGTGGGAAAATGTGTATAATAGGCATGGTAACATATACTATTTTCCCCACTGTATATGGCAAGATGGGAGACATATATACCAGGAGGGAAAACATATATACCATGGATGGAGGACATAAACACCAGGATGGGGACATATATACCGGGATGTAGGACAATTACATCAAGATGGAGACATATCCCTGGAAGAGGCCCAGGACAGGGAACATAAGTAGAGAATTGTCGAACATTACCCCAATAACAGTGTCATCAGGGGGTCCCCCCAGTAACAGTGTCAGCAGCAGATTCCCCCCCATAACAGTGCGTCATGACCTTTTTTGCTCCTGTAAAACCTAGGTGCGTCTTATAGTCCATAAAATATGGTGTACTGGGATATTTAATTGACCTTGCTCCTTGTTTAGGATATCAATATTGTTTTTTAACTATTTAAGTGCCTAACTTCTCATATATGTATATTGGTCTATATCTCATGCTTTTGGGGAAACTATGGTTTTAATAATTTTTAATTTGAGAGCTTTGTGTCAATAAAATATAATTTTGCATTTATAGGTGTGCACCTGTTTCTGTATAGCTTTCTTTATTTTTGTTATCCAGTGTACAGTGGTAGCACCCTATCCTTTATTCAGATATTTGTCTGTGCATCTTTAAAGTACCACTCCAGCATTTATTTTTTTTTTCAGCGCTGGAGTGGTGGTTTAAATCTAAGCCCCTGCCCCTTGTTATAAACTCACCTTTCTCTGTCTTGCCCACAGGTAAAGCAAACAGATATGGGCTGGGAAGGGCCAATAACCATGGGTCTTCCCAGCCTGATAATACCAGCCTCCAGCTGTCTGCTTTACCTTGACTGGTTATCAAAATAGAAGGGAGCCCACACCATTTGTATTTATTTTTTTTTAAATTATTTAAATAAATAATTCCCTAATAATTGATTCCCTATCGACATTTGTTTACAGGGCAATTGTCCTGGTGTTACCCCCATTTTGCTACCTTTTGCAGATCCCTAGCCCTTACCACATCCATTTTATAGCACCAAAGTTCGGGTTCCAATTGACTTATATGGGGTCCGGGGTCAAGTTCTTGTCCTGAACCGAACTTTTAACTAAAGTCTGGGCAAACCTGACGAAATATAACATTGACAGGTCTGCTCATCCCTAATCCTTGCTATTCCTGTTGAAGAGATGTAATCTGTAAGATTCACTGAGCTGAGCCTTCGCCTCCTGATAATTAATCAGCTCCGTGTTTATTTACTGCAGTAAAATGGCAGGTGTTGGGATTTATTAATCATAGCCAGGCACAAACAAGGCCGCCCTCACCTCCATAATTAACAGAGCAGGAGCCTTCTCTTTGTGTGCTAATAAAGAGAAGTGGAGACAGTTAGCAACTTTCATGTCTTAACAAAGCCAGCTAATGAGCAGCAAAGGCTTCTTTCTATTATTTCCTGCGCTGTCGGAGCTGCTTATAGCCTGCTCTTCTGCAGACGCCGAACCCGACCTCCCCAGGAATAGCATTCAGAGGATTGTTCCTTTATATAAACTGGTACATGAACCTAATCTGGGCAGGTGGTGGTGTCCAGAGGAAAAGCTGAACCGGTCAGCATCGTGGTACCTACCGGTAAATATATGTACATCAGTGATTTTGATTCCTGAAGAAGGAGTTGTATAGACTCTGAAACGTGTTGAATAATAACATCACTAAGATTAATACCCCAGAGTGATTTCTTCATCCATACGGCAGCGCGCTTTAACCCTTTCTTCTGCTCTACGTTTACCAATTTTTGGGAGGATGTAATGCTTTGATTGCCTGATATTGCATTTTAATGCAATGTTTGCAATGTTGTGGTAACCAAAAAAAATGTAATTCTGGCCTTTTGATTTTTTTTTTTGCGACCCCCCCCCCCCCCTTTTCTGATTAGATTAATTGATTTTATATTTTGATAGATTGAGCAATGCCCAATGTGGTGATAGCAAATACAGTATGTGTATTTTTTAGTGTTATATTTTCAATGAGGGGAAAAGGGGGTGATTGGAACTTTTTAGGTTTTTTAAGTTTTTTTTTCATATTTTTATAAACATATTTTTTATTTATTTTACTACTCCCCTTAGTGTCCCATGATCATGTCATGACCGTCAGCGGCGGTGGGGAATTACGTGATCCCCACCGGCATGTGTTAGATTGCTCTGTAAAACTCTTGACAGCGTGGTCTAACTAGTTAACAGGCATGGGTGGACTGCCGATCCACCCACGCCTCTTAGCTGCATATGTCGGCTGATCAGACGTGTGCGAGGAATAATGCAAGCTCGTTGAGCGAGCCTACATTAAATTGGCAGACGTGATCAATGACACGTTATATTATAGCTCCATGGAATTGATGGCGCTATAATAATAACATATAGGTACAGGTGCATCTCAGTAAATTAAAATATCATTAAAAAGTTAATTTATTTCACTAATTCAATACAAAAAGGGAAACGCATATATTATATAGAGTCATTACACACAGAGTGATCTATTTCACGTGTTTATATGTCATTATCTATTATATAAGACCAACTGAAAAATTATTTTAAACTCAGAAATGTTGGCGCCTACTGAAAAGTCTGTACAGTAAATGCCTCAGTACTTGGTCGAGGCTTCTTTTACATCAATGCGGCGTGGCATGGAGGCGATCAGCCTGGGGCACTGCTGAGGTGTTATGGAAGCCCAGGTTGCTTTGATAGCAGCTTTCAGCTCGTCTGCATTGTTGGGTCTGGTGTCTCTCCCCAAACCATCACTGATTGTGGAAACTTCACACTAGACCTCTAGCAGCTTGGATTGTGACCTCTCCACTCTTCCTCCAGACTCTGGGACTTTGATTTCCAAATGAAATGCAAAATTTACTTTCATCTGAACACAACACCTTGGACCACTCAGTAACAGTCCAGTTCTTTTCTCCTTGGCCCAGGTAAGACGCTTCTGGCGTCTGTTGGTCATGAGTGGCTTAACAAAAGGAATGCGACAGTTGTAGCCCATGTCCTGGATACGTCTGTGTGTGGTGGTGGCTCTTGAAGCACTGACTCCAGCAGCAGTCCACTCCTTGTGAATCTCCCCCAAATATTTGAATGGTCTTTTCTTACCAATCATATCAAGACTGTGGTTATCCCAGTTGCTTGAGCACCTTTTTCTACCACACTTTTTCCTTTCACCCAACTTTCCATTAATATGTTTGGATACAGCACTCTGTGAACAGCCATCTTCTTTAGCAATGACTTTTTGTGGCTTACCCTCCTTGTGGAGTGTGTCAGTGACTACTTTTTCGACATCTGTCAACTCCGCAGTCTTCCCCATGATTGTATAGTCTACTGAACCAGACTAAGGGACCATTTTAAATGCTTTGGAAGCCTTTGCAGGTGTTTTGTGTTAATTATTCTAATTTTCTGAGATAATGACTTTTGCGTTTTCATTGGCTGTAAGCCATAATCATCCACATTAACAGAAATAAACACTTGAAATAGATCGCACCGTGTGTTATGACTCTATATAATATGTGTTTCACTTTTTGTATTGAATCACTGAAATAAATTAACTTTTTGAAGATATTCTAATTTATTGAGAAGCACTTGTATGTCATTGGTTGTTAAGGGGTTAAAGTTGATATCAGCCCTATAAGCTCACCTCTTGAGTCTGATTTATACACCTGCCCCCCTCTCCATGATGCATTTTTATGTCCTGTGGAGGAGAGGTCATATGGATTTTATATTATGCTACTACTGTATGATATGCTATATATTAATAAGTGATGGGATCTGAGCCAGACATTACAGCTGATGTGTGGTGCTGCACTTCTTTGCACATTTGGGTGGCCAGGGAAGGCTGTGTCAAAAAAAACAGATCAAATAAGACACAGCTACCGTACATTGGTGACGCATTCTTTTCATTCTCCGGATCTATGGGACCGTAGAGGTCGGACGCCCACTTATTGCTTTGTAGTGTTGGGGTGCTTGAATCAAATCTGACCAAGGACCATATTTGCATAGTTTGTATGTTGTCGCCATGTTTGTGTGGGTTTCCTCCAAGTTCTTCCTATGAATTTGACTATAACGTGTTCATAGTAAAGAATGTAAATTGTGAGCCCCATTGGGGACAATGATTAATGTATATGGTACAAATATTGGCAGAATATGTTGGTGCTATAGATCAAAAGAGGAAATAAATAAGCAAAGGGAACTATCTGACCGTTATCGTGGTAGTTATAAACTAATCCATCACCAGGTTTTTGCTACCTCATCTGAGAGCAGCATAATGTAGGAAAAGAGATCCTGATTCCAGCGATGTCACTTAAAGGGAACCTGTCAGCAGATTTGGTGACTATAAGCTGCGGCCACCACCAGTGGGCTCTTTTATATACTGCATTCTAGAATACTGTATGTAAAACACTTTTTTAATATTCACATAGGGGGCGGTCCGGTCCGATGGGTGTTGCTGTTCTCCAATCCGGTGCCTCCTCTCCGCGGCAATCGCCGTCTTCCTTCTGAGGCCCATGTGCTTGACACGTCCTACGTCATCCACACAAACCGGCATTGTGGTTCTGTGCAGGCGCATTTTCATCTGCCCTACTCAGGGCAGATCAAAGTATTGTAGTGCGCATGCGGTCTTTAATCTTTCCTTGCGCATGCGCACTACAATACTTTGATCTGACCTCAGCAGGGCAGAGAGAAGTGCGCCTGTGCAGGACCGCAATGTCGGCCTGTGTGGATGATGTAGATGTGTCATCCACACTGGGCTATGTAGAAGGAGGACAGAGATCGCAGCAGAGAGGAGGCACCGGATTGGAGAACAGCAACACCCATCGGACCAGACCGACCCCCTAGGTGAGTATAATAAAAGTGTTTTTTACATTATATAGAGCCGTCTGGGCTCTTATATACAGTGTTCTGGAATGCTGTAAATAAGAGTTCTGTGGTGGTGGCCGCAGCTTATAGTCGCCAAATCTGATGACCGGTTCCCTTTCATTTATTGGGTGAAGCAGTTGAAACACAATGAGTTTTTAGATGTAGCATGTAGAAGAGCTCAGAAAGCTATCCCCACTGGCACCACAGCGTTCTGTGTACACTGTACACTGACAGTAAGCTGCTAATCAGTGCTGGGGATGTGGTTGGAATAGGATTCACGTGGGGACTAGCCCAGCAGTGATCATCTCCTGCTGATAAAACACTCATTGCATTAAGACAACAACCCACAGTCTAATAAGTGACATATCCCTGAATTAAGTGTCTCGGCTCCTACCTCATGCTGCCCTCAGATTACATAGCAAATACTTGCTGACACATTCCCTTTAATAATGTAATCATCATCTGCTGTTTTTGGCTTGCTAACAAATGATAAAAGTGAATAAAGTGAAAAGTAATGTTCCCATGTTTTCCATTTTTGGCCAGAGGTCTATGCACTGAATATTCACTTACACTTTGTGTCTTGCAGACATGCTTTTGGGGAAAAAAGCCCACGACACATTGCTACGCATCCTTCTCCTCCCTGCTGTGTCCTTCAGACATCCTCGTCCTAATGCCTCTGAGGTTCTGACCCAGCACCTTCTGCAGCGGGATCTGCCACATTGGACTTCTTTTTGTGTCAAGTACAGCACGGTTAATAATGACCAGTTTGGCTTATCAAACTTCAACTGGGAAGTGAATGGCACAAATTACCATATCCTCCGAACGGGCTGCTTCCCATTCATTAAGTATCACTGTTCCCGTGCTGCCCCCCAGGACCTGCATCTTCACAACCACTTCTTTACCACGTTAAAAGCCATAAATCTAGGTAAGTGATGGAGAGATGCTGTAATTACACCCCACACACTCCATCCTGCCTCCCACCCAAGGCTTATTAAATATTTAGCTTTATAAAGGCCATCAATTGTCTTTTCAAACAGAATATGTGGAGCGTGGCTTCCTGTGGCTGCTTATCCATATGGCTGGGATTAATTACTTTGCTTTATTATCGCAGCTTATTAAAATCTCCCTTGCTGCCGTTGGTTAGAACAGCCCATTATGTTAGCGGGTTATTATGGGTTTCATATTAATCGCATTATTATCTCTCTGGCTGCCTTTCATTAGTAAAGCTGCAGAATGCTTCTAACATAAATAAATAAAATAAAGTTGTCCGTTCATTGTGAGCACAATAATGGGGAAGCGTGAGATGATGGGATGAGGATGCGGAGCGGTGCATGGTAAGGTAATGACCGTGCCTCTATCCTCCACTCTCTTTGATTGGATCTGTGTCTGCTCGGCAGGGATCCCCACTCTGATGTACGGCCTGGGATCCTGGCTGTTTGCCCGCGTTACCGAGACTGTTCCTACCAGCCGTGGACCGGTGACCATCTACTTTCTGATCGAGGAGGACAAAGATGCCATGTTCTGACACCAAGACAATCTTCTGACTTGACTTTTTTCTTCCACCAGTTCATTCATTGTTATTACTGGCGTCCCTATGCGTACCATTTCTCAGATTCTGGTTGTATAGCGTGGATGTTTTATATAATGTATTACTTACAAATGTACCATATATATTTTTGGGTTAGATTTGCACTGGCAGAAGGGATTACATAAAGCCAAGTATACGCCTCGGTGTTCATGATTTTATGCATATACACGGTTCTTGTAAATGTTCCCTTCATCTGCACATGGTGGACATAGCCACGCTATTAGATTTGCAAATTCCGTATTTTTTCAGTTTATAAGACGCACCCCAAATTATAAGACGCACCCCAAATTTAGAGGTGGAAAATAGGAAAAAATAATTTTTAATGTTAAAATGAGGGTCCGTCTTATAATCCTAGTGTGTATTTATCCTAATGCCCACCAGGAGAAGCGGTGGTGGAGCAGCTCAGGAAGGTCACAGGAGGCAGGGTCAGTAATGCTGTGGGCTCAGAGGAGGGGGTGTTGTATCTCAGGAGAAGCAGTGGATGGAGGGTCGGCGATACTGCGTCCTTGGGGGTGTCGCGGCGGCAGGCGCCATTGATCTACCGGCATGCTGTGGGGGTGTCACTGCAGAGGAGGGTCACAGGACTGGGTGTCGCTGCGGTGGCGGGCGCCTAATCTGATTGCAGGCTCCATTGAATCTCCCACAGTTGACGCAATGGACTTCAAGAAAGTGGCCGTGGAGGGGTGCATGCACAGAAAGGCCTCCACGGCCATTTGATTGAAGTCCATCGCATCAATCTGCGCACACGTCGCCTCCGCAGCCATTTTTTTAAGTTCATCCCATCAACCACTGGCGATTCAATTAGAGCGTGCAGTCAGACACCTTCAGAATCGCCAGCCCTGATTCCTATGACTCCGCTCCACCACCGCCCCAGTAAGCCATATCCGCATTGTAAGAAACCCCCCCATTTTACTCCCAGTTTTGGGGGGGAAAAGTGCGTCTTACAATCCGGAAAATAAGGTATAAACTATTGAGTCACGGCTAGTGAGATTACTGAAGTATTAGACACTGTGGGACTCGTGTATAAACAGTAAGGCACACATAACTCTTCTAAGGTGAGATGGAAATAAAATAAATGATTACTATATTTAGTGGCTGTAAAAAGAGTGCACTGATTTTCTTTTTCTAAAACGTGTCTGGTAGGGGAAACTCAAACCGATATCATTGAAGGCTATGGCCATACGGCAACTTTGGCAAAATGCCAATCACAAGTTTTCATTTCATCATAGTTACGAATGTGGTTGTTTTGGCTCTCGTGGCACCACCATGGCAAAAATTCCAACCAGTTGGCTTTTTGGCTGCAGAACACAAGCAGCTATTCCAGCTCTGATATCATTGATTGCAGCACAGAAAATGTCCTAAATTGCATGTGGCTCCTAGCCAAATTACACCCCAATGATATTTGCACACATTTTCACATCCGGGAGAACCCACCGTGTTTTCCAAGAGGACGGAAAAATGTGTCATGTGGCATCTTTTTTCCATTTTTTTACTTTGTTTACTGAGCACTAGCTCTGTCGTTTTTGACCAGGAGTGGGTTTTATTGTAGTGTTTTTTCCATAGGTTTTTGGGTTTCTGGTTGCCTTCTTTACTAAAGTTTTACTGAAGACTCAACATGTTGTGGATTTCAAAAATACACCGCAGGTGAGCCTATGCGGGGTAAAAAAAAATGCACAGTGAGGGTATGTGCCCACGATCAGTATTTGCAGCATTTTGGATGCAGCATGCTTCAGGTGCTTCCAAAGCGCAGCGTTGTACAGTACAAGCACAGTGGATGGATTTCTAGAAATCCCATGCCCACTATGCTTCTTTTTTGTGCAGCAAACACTGACCTGCGGTGCGGCTTCCCAGACAGCAGCATGTGAATTGTTTGCTGCGGATTTGCATGCACCCTCCGTAGAGAGAAGACAAGCAGGAGACTGCATCGCACCGAACCCTGATCATTCAGCTGCGGTCTCCTGCGGAGGAGACTTGTGGCCCCGCCGGTCAGGACTCGCTGCGTTCTGAATGCAGCGAGTCCTGATCATGGGCACATAGCCTTAGCATGAGGTTTCTATTAATCCCATCTTGTTTGCTGTAAGTGTAAGATGCTGCGTTTTTTTTGTAGGAAAAATACGTAGTGTCAAAAACTCATTGTTGGCACTTAAGGCTATGTTCACATTTCCGTTTTTTTGCATCAGTCACCTGCGTTGCTTGACGCTTGTGACTGATGTGTTGTACAACGGGTGACAAGAAATGGAATTGATTATCATGAGAAAGTGGATTCCGTTGGTGAAATGATTTCAGTATAAACACGAGGGAGAGTGTTACGGGGGGCTGTCTGATAATAAAACCCAAAGGAATATCAGACAGTCAGGGTCCACCGTGCAAAGACTCTGCTGCAGACTATGGCAGAGGATAAGGGGTATATAAGTGTGCTACTGTAATTAGTAATAGCACAAGTGCAGAGTGCAATACCTCTTAAACTCACAGAGGAATATAATTAGGAAATAAAGCAATCCCTCCCTTACTTGGAGGGTGTGTGGTATGGTCTCTGTTAATGGTCACAGAGACAAAAGCAGTGAGTGTGAAATGGCACCTACCTAGGTTCGTTCCTCTAGCTGTGACAGGAGACGGACAGCAGCGTAAGCCGCACAAAGCTCCTACCTGCGTTCGCTCCACTAGTGTGCGAGGACACGAACCACTAGATATGGCACCTGCCTGGGTCCGCTCCACTAGTGGTGCAAAAGAGACGGACAGCAGCATAAGCCGCATAAAGCTCCTACCTATGTTCGCTCCCCTAGTGTGCGAGGATACGAACAACTGCCAGACGCAGTATAAGGAACGTTACCCTACCGGCAACGTCCACCTACGAGTAGAATCACAAGGCCCAGCCGGACCATGTGCCTCAGGCACCTGCCTATGTCCGCTCCACTAAGATGTAAAGATACGGACCGCAGCCGAAGCTGTAAGGTATAAGAACGCTACCCTGCCGGTAGCGCTCACCTAGCATAGACAGAGAGATGCCTAGAGGGATGTGCACAGAGCGTCTACTCTCATGCATGAACCAAGAGGACTGAGCGCCGGGCGGCGTGCGTCAGGGTCTTATATAGACTTTGTGCCTCATCCAAGGTGGAGGACACCAGAGCCAATCCGCTGCCAGAACAACAGGAATGACGTCACGCTGGCCTATCACCGAGCAAAGCGTCACAAGCACATGACCAGCGACCAATCGGCATAGAAGGTGTCAGAGACATGTGACCACGTGTCACAAGCACATGACCAGCGGCCAATCAGCTTAGAAGCTGTCAGAGACAGGTGACCTCGTGTCAGCGATGATGTCACCCGCACATGTGCAATGGCTCCAAGATAGGACTTAGTCTCCAGTGCTCGCACATGTGCAGTAGCAAGAAATCCGAACATAGTCTCCAGTGCTCGCACATGTGCAGTAGCAAGAAATCCGAACATAGTCTCCAGTGCCACAGCAACCGTAACAGAGAGAGAGAATGATCAGCTGATCGCGCTCAAAAGCAGGCCAATCAGCTGATCGCTCTCAAAAGCAGGCCGATCAGCTGATCGCTCTCAAAAGCAGGCCGATCAGCTGATCGCTCTCAAAAGCAGGCCGATCAGCTGATCGCTCTCAAAAGCAGGCCGATCAGCTGATCGCTCTCAAAAGCAGGCCGATCAGCTGATCGCTCTCAAAAGCAGGCCGATCAGCTGATCGCTCTCAAAAGCAGGCCGATCAGCTGATCGCTCTCAAAAGCAGGCCGATCAGCTGATCGCTCTCAAAAGCAGGCCGATCAGCTGATCGCTCTCAAAAGCAGGCCGATCAGCTGATCGCTCTCAAAAGCAGGCCGATCAGCTGATCGCTCTCAAAAGCAGGCCGATCAGCTGATCGCTCTCAAAAGCAGGTCGATCAGCTGATCGCTCTCAAAAGCAGGTCGATCAGCTGATAACTCTCACAAGCAGGCCGATCAGCTGATCACTCTCAAAAGCAGGCCGATCAGCTGATCACTCTCACAAGCAGGCCGATCAGCTGATCACTCTCACAAGCAGGCCGATCAGCTGATCACTCTCAAAAGCAGGCCGATCAGCTGATCACTCTCAAAAGCCGGCCGCCTGGCGATCAGCTGATCGTTCCTGCCGCTGGAACTGAATTTACAATCCATCATGGTTTTTTACTGTGCGCATGCTCACAGTAAAAAAACGATCCGCCGCACACAAAAAACGTTAGATTGTGTGTTCCTACCACCTGATGGTCAGTCCATAAACGACTGATCTGTCACGCGGTGGATGCAACGCAGGGCCATCAGTCACAATCTATCGTTAATAGAAGTCTATGGGGAAAAAACGGATTCCTGCAAAATATTTTGCAGGATACCGTAATTCCTCAAGGCGACGGATTGTGACTGATGCAAAAAGACGGAAGTGTGAACATAGCCTAACCTAAATGGGCTGTGTTGTTTAGACATGTTGTATTCCTTACAGCTATAGTGAAGAACCTCCGGTAGATTTTGTTTAAAATGACCGATTTTACCGACAGTGAATGACTGATGTCAAATACAGTTAGGTCCAGAAATATTTGGACAGTGACACTATTTTCGCGAGTTGGGCTCTGCATGCCACCACATTGGATTTGAAATGAAATCTCTACAACAGAATTCAAGTGCAGATTGTAATGTTTAATTTGAAGGTTTGAACAAAAATATCTGATAGAAACTGTAGGAATTGTACACATTTCTTTACAAACACTCCACATTTTAGGAGGTCAAAAGTAATTGGACAAATAAACCAAACCCAAACAAAATATTTTTATTTTCAATATTTTGTTGCGAATCCTTTGGAGGCAATCACTGCCTTAAGTCTGGAACCCATGGACATCACCAAACGCTGGGTTTCCTCCTTCTTAATGCTTTGCCAGGACTTTACAGCCGCAGCCTTCAGGTCTTGCTTGTTTGTGGGTCTTTCCGTCTTAAGTCTGGATTTGAGCAAGTGAAATGCATGCTCAATTGGGTTAAGATCTGGTGATTGACTTGGCCATTGCAGAATGTTCCACTTTTTTGCACTCATGAACTCCTGGGTAGCTTTAGCTGTATGCTTGGGGTCATTGTCCATCTGTACTATGAAGCGCCGTCTGATCAACTTTGCGGCATTTGGCTGAATCTGGGCTGAAAGTATATCCCGGTACACTTCAGAATTCATCCGGCTACTCTTGTCTGCTGTTATGTCATCAATAAACCCAAGTGACCCAGTGCCATTGAAAGCCATGCATGCCCATGCCATCACGTTGCCTCCACCATGTTTTACAGAGGATGTGGTGTGCCTTGGATCATGTGCCGTTCCCTTTCTTCTCCAAACTTTTTTCTTCCCATCATTCTGGTACAGGTTGATCTTTGTCTCATCTGTCCATAGAATACTTTTCCAGAACAGAGCTGGCTTCATGAGGTGTTTTTCAGCAAATTTAACTCTGGCCTGTCTATTTTTGGAATTGATGAATGGTTTGCATCTAGATGTGAACCCTTTGTATTTACTTTCATGGAGTCTTCTCTTTACTGTTGACTTAGAGACAGATACACCTACTTCACTGAGAGTGTTCTGGACTTCAGTTGATGTTGTGAACGGGTTCTTCTTCACCAAAGAAAGTATGCGGCGATCATCCTCCACTGTTGTCATCCGTGGACGCCCAGGCCTTTTTGAGTTCCCAAGCTCACCAGTCAATTCCTTTTTTCTCAGAATGTACCCGACTGTTGATTTTGCTACTCCAAGCATGTCTGCTATCTCTCTGATGGATTTTTTCTTTTTTTTTCAGCCTCAGGATGTTCTGTTTCCCCTCAATTGAGAGTTCCTTAGACCGCATGTTGTCTGGTCACAGCAACAGCTTCCAAATGCAAAACCACACACCTGTAATCAACCCCAGACCTTTTAACTACTTCATTGATTACAGGTTAACGAGGGAGACGCCTTCAGAGTTAATTGCAGCCCTTAGAGTCCCTTGTCCAATTACTTTTGGTCCCTTGAAAAAGAGGAGGCTATGCATTACAGAGCTATGATTCCTAAACCCTTTCTCCGATTTGGATGTGAAAACTCTCATATTGCAGCTGGGAGTGTGCACTTTCAGCCCATATTATATTTATAATTGTATTTCTGAACATGTTTTTGTAAACAGCTAAAATAACAAAACTTGTGTCACTGTCCAAATATTTCTGGACCTAACTGTATAACCTTAAAATGCTATTTCTTCCTCCATCATGATGGGGCTCCCAGCAAAAAGATTCCCCAGATCAGCTTCTAATTGGGGGGAAAGATCCAACAATCTGTAAGCCTCCTTCACCCTTCCGCATTTCCAATACGTGTAGTATCCGTTTTTTCACAGATACCAAACTTACCCACTATAACCTTTGGGATTCTTCACATGTTTTTCTGGCAACACAGCTAACAAGGGCCAATAAAAGTTTATAGGTTTCATGAAAAACACGTACAACTTACGGATGACAACTGTGTATATCCACGTGTTGTACGTGTTTAACATTGCAAACAATAAGAAATGCCAACCATGAAAAACACTGATGACACTGACTGTAAAAACAGGCACACGGACGTCACACTGATGGAAAACACTGATGACACCGCTACCATTTTTTTCACGTACATGTGAAGGAGACCTTACGGGGCTTATCCAAGGGGGATAATTTGATTTGGGTTTTCACCCAGACTTGGCCAGCTAAAGGCCATGAGGTTTTGTTTTACACTTGACTCTAATAAAATGGTTTTTAATTACCTGAGTGAAAGCAGCCTCTTCTGTTGTCCTCTCCCCAAGCCTCGAGCAGGGCTGCTTTGATTTCGGATAACGTGTACTGCTGACTATGCACACCTGATTTCCAATAAATACAAATAACGAGGCCTCGTGTCCGATCAGCGGCGGAGCGAGCTCCTCCGAGAACGCCTCTGACAAACTGTTTCATCGATCTGGCTGCTGTGAGCTGCTAGCTGCATTAAACAGGCGTTTGATTTCTTGCCTAACGCTGTCACTGTGTAACAATTAGGCAAATGTAATATTTTCTTGTATTACATGGAAATCAATGCACCTTTTGCTCCCATGGAGTTGATCATGGTGAGAGATGAGCTGTCAAGGGTCAGAGGTCAATGTGACAATATCATTTCTCAGCATGGATAAAGCTGCTCTTCCATCTGTCACCGAGACCTCAGTCACACTTCTGAACTGAGCTCCGCGTACTTACAGATCATGAAATATTTCAGACTTAAGCATTATTTCTGAGTGCGGGTCAAATACAAAATGGTAAATCTTGTAGAAGATCGCAAAGGGGAATCATTCCGGGAAATAGAACACATGATTTGGTTTATCTCCAGTTGCTCTTCGAAGTTATACAATTACAGATCGAAACTTAATGGCCACCCAGCAGATAAATGGTTAATGCTTCCCGACACTGGCTGTAATTGAAGCTTGGCACCCAGATCAGATCCCTGCCACCTTTCAACACTCCGTGTCTCTGTATTTTGTATCGTCCTGCAGCGGGGGTCAGACAGATAGTGTGTCTTTGAAATAAGTCTCTCGTCGCTGAAAGATCAGACCCTCACAGGGCAGATAGGGTGAAATGATTGCAAGAAATGCCAATGTTTGGTTACATAGCTGGTACAAAGGTTGGGGTCAAATCACCAGATCCTAATAATAGAAGATGGAGGCAGACCTAGGGTTATTGTTACCGTTAGATAAATTGAGAAAACTTTTACCCTTACCAAGCACAAAGATATTTAATTTAATCTCAAGGATATATTCACAAATAGCGGGTTTGTTGCGGATATTCCAGCAATTGTCCTATTCATCTGAACGGGGATTACAGGAATCGATGCACCTTTGTTAGAAACCATCCTATTCAAGGGATTAGAGCTGAAAATGCCCAAAGGTTGTGATGACATGCTGCAGACTTTTTCCACGGTAGAGCATTTACTTCCATATAGTGAAAGCTTGCATGTCTGAAAAAAAACTGAAAAACTATTCGTCTTGACCCCCTGGTTCTACTGAATTACCATAGAACCCTGGCATCTAAGTATGAATCAATAAAACAGCAGGGCATGGAAAGAGGGGGAATCACCAGATCTTCCATCCATAATACAAACAAGGAGTTGTGAGCAGTGGCATAACTTGAAGCTCATGAGCCCCAATTCAAAATCTCCAACAGGGTCCCTAGTTATTGTAGATCTTTTAGTAGTATTGGCCATTTCATTTGGCCAAAATGACCTTTTGGGCTCCTTTGGCTTTAGGGTCGGAGTGCAATTGCAACCCCTGCAACTATTATAGTTACGCCCCTGGTTGAAGGAAGGCAGGCTTCACATCAGCAGTATTCTGCAGCAATGCCGGAACCAGCACAAATGCGTTTCACTGCAATGGATTTCCTATGGACTCACGGCAAGTTCTGTCACATGCGGTTGTGTATGATGCATACAACCGCATGTGACCGAAACTTGCCGCGAGTCCATAGGAAATGCATTGAAGTGAAACGCATTTGTGCCGAATCCGGCATTGCAGCATAATACCGCTGATGTGAAGTCCACCTAATCATAGCTCTCTGGAATCTGGCCTTTATAATGCAATACACATTAAATAGATTGCAAAGTAAGTTTTCAATGGAGAGATCGGAGTAATGCCGGCGTCACACGGTACGATATATTGGGCGATATGTCGGCGGGGGCACGTCGTTAGTGACGCACATCCGGCATCGTTTGACATATCGTACCGTGTGACACCTCCAAACGACTGTTAATGAGCAAAAATACTCACCTTATCGTTGCTCTTTCAAAATGTCGGTCCTCCTTCTGCGCGCCGGTTGTTCATCGTTCCCGTTGCAGCACACATCGTGTGACACCCCAGGAACGATGAACTGCAGCTTACCTGCGCCCGCCGCCAATGTGGAAGGAAGGAGAGGGGCGGGATGTTTACGTCCCGCTCATCTCCGCCCCTCCGCTTCTATTGGGCGGCCGCTGTGTGACGTCGCTGTGACGCCGAACGTCCCTCCCCCTTCAGGAAGCGGATGTTCGCCGCCCACAGCGACGTCGTCCGGGAGGTAAGTGCGTGTAACGGGGGGTTAACGACTTTGTGCGCCACGGGCAACTAATTGCCCGTGATGCACAAACGACGGGGGCAGGTGCAATTGATCAAGCGATCGCACGATATATCGTCCCGTGTGACACCGGCATAAGTCTCAGCCAGACACCTGTGATTGCGAATTATCTTCTGTGAGAACAAAGGATTGGACATAATTAAATCCAATAAGCCCAATTCGTCATCTGCTTCTGCGGCAGAGTTAGAATGCGCTCGGTCAACAGTCGTCCGGTTTATATGGCCAGCTTTAGACTTGTGTGCAGCAGGAAGCACTTTAAGGCTCCGGTTGTCACATTAGCACTTTTTGGTGCTTCCAAAGGTACAATGCCCACTGGAAAAATGTAATATGTAATTGTAAGAATCTTGGTTTTATGACAGTTTGAGCTGTGTTTCTCAACCTTCTCCTATCAGTGCGCAAAAAACTGATGATTGTTGTTTGATTTTTTCAAGTTTCATCTTGGTCCTCAAAAAATCACAAACATATGAACAGCCTCATAGACTGTTATAAGTACAATTACTATCCATTAAAAACACGGATAACTCTTATATGCAAATAAAGTGCTTTGTGAATGAGCATTGTTAAATATGATTATAGTTTACTGGTAGGTTAAAGGGAACCTGTCCCACTTTTTTGGCGTATTTTCAGAACTGATGCCTTTGAAATGTGGTGCTGGAGATGTTTTCAATACCATGGATGGCAAGAAGAACAAACAAATCAATTTTGGAACAAATCAAGCCAGACATGTCACCCAACACCAGGATCGTCAAGCTATAACTTGCCCACTTTGGACACATCACACAAAGACCGTAATCACTGGAAAAGGACATACAGGTCTGAAAAATAAATGGAACAAGGCGAAGAGGAAGACCAGCAACCCAATGTCTTGATATAATCAATTCACGTGCACAAGATCATTCATCCATCAAGTTGCCATAGCTCAAAATCATGCCAAAAGGCATTAAAAAAATCAAATACTATAGAGATGATCTGTATGATATCCATTTTTAGTTTTTAAACATTTATAGACTTAATGGAGTCTTATCTAAAATACGTCAATTTTTTTCGTGTGGAAATTCCATCTGTGAAAAAAAAATGGTCATCTACACTGTGTGCAGAATTATTAGGCAAATGAGTATTTTGATCACATGATACTTTTTATACATGTTGTCCTATTCCAAGCTGTATAGGCTTGAGAGCCAACTACCAATTATGTAAATCAGGTGATGTTCATCTCTGTAATGAGGAGGGGTGCGGTGTAATGACATCAACACCCTATATAAGGCGTGCTTAATTATTAGGCAACTTCCTTTCCTTTGGTAAAATGGGTCAGAAGAGAGATTTGATGGGCTCTGAAAAGTCAAAAATTGTGAGATGTCTTGCAGAGGGATGCAGCAGTCTTGAAATTGCCAAACTTTTGAAGTGTGATCACCGAACAATCAAGCGTTTCATGGCAAATAGCCAACAGGGTCGCAAGAAGCATGTTGGGCAAAAAAGGCGCAAAATAACTGCCCATGAATTGAGGAAAAATCAAGCGTGAAGCTGCCAAGATGCCATTTGCCACCAGTTTGGCCATATTTCAGAGCTACAACGTTACTGGAGTATCAAAAAGCACAAGGTGTGCCATACTCAGGGACATGGCCAAGGTAAGGAAGGCTGAAAAACAACCACCTTTGAACAAGAAACATAAGATAAAACGTCAAGACTGGGCCAAGAAATATCTTAAGACAGATTTTTCAAAGGTTTTATGGACTGATGAAATGAGAGTGATTCTTGATGGGCCAGATGGATAGGCCAGAGGCTGGATCAGTAAAGGGCAGAGAGCTCCACTCCAACTCAGATGCCAGAAAGGTGGAGGTTGGGTACTGGTATGGACTGGTATCACCAAAGATGACCTTGTGGGACCTTTTCGGGCTGAGGATGGAGTGAAGCTCAACTCCCAGACCTACTGCCAGTTTCTGGAAAACAACTTCTTTAGGCAGTGATACATGAAGAAGTCGGTATCGTTCAAGAAAAACATAATTTTCATGCAGGACAATGCTCAATCACATGTATCCAACTACTCCACAGCGTGGCTGGCCAGTAATGGTCTAAAAGATGAAAAAATAATAACATGGCCCCCTTGTTCACCTGATCTGAACCCCATAGAGAACCTGTGGTCCCTCATAAAATGTGAGATCTACAGGGAGGTAAAACAGTACACCTCTCAGAACAGTGTCTGGAGGCTGTGGTGGCTGCTGCAAGCAATGTTGATCGTAAACAGATCAAGCAACTGACAGAATCTATGGATGGTAGGCTGTTGAGTGTCATCATATAGAAAGGTGGCTATATTGGTCACTAATTTTTGGGGTTTTGTTTTTGCATGTCAGAAATGTTTATTTCTAAATTTTGTGCAGTTATATTGGTTTACCTAGTGAAAATAAACAAGTGAGATGGGAATATATTTGGTTTTTAGTAAGTTGCTTAATAATTCTGCACAGTAATAGTTACCTGCACAAACAGATATCCTCCTAAGATAGCCAAATCTAAAAAAAAACCACTCCAACTTCCAAAAATATTAAGCTTTGATATTTATGAGTCTTTTGGCTTGATTGAGAACATAGTTGTTGATCAATAATAAAAAAAATCCTCAAATACAACTTGCCTAATAATTCTGCACACGGTGTAAGCAGTCTTGTTGACTAACGTTAGTCTCAGTGAGATTAGTTATTTTCACGGATAGCATTCAGACTGAAAATATGGTCAAATGGCTGAAGTAAAAGGGTTTGACAAATAGAATATCTTTTTGGGTCACAAGAAGGTTTCATAATGAATGGACGAGAATAAAAATCGGACAAGTGCTCTCCAATCTCATTTGTATCATACTGTGCGTGTAGCCATTCGAAACTTGTAATAGTTAAGGCTGTGCTCACCTCTTTTAATGTTAAATGTGTATAAATCAGTAAACCCAATCATATTTGGAGCTAGTTACACGACTATCACTCCTGAGGGATCCTGTGTAATCAGAGAGTTTTATATTAAGAAGATGGATGGCTAACGAGCAGAGGATGGAAAACTCGTCAAGATCTCTAACACGCGTACTTATTAACTCATGAAAGATTACCTATGACAAATAGATCAATAGTACACCGATTGTAATCAGCATATCTCAGCCTGTCACTCTCACTAATGTGCTTAATGGTAGGAGGCGTTTAGCCACGGCGTGAAATCCTAACATCATGGTGACAAGACTAGAGCACTGCCAGTGACAAAGCACAAACCTGTGCAGCCCAGCAATGCAGTCGTCCAGCAAGCTGCATAATACATTAGAGGGAACCTGTCAGGTCCCTTAGGCATTCTAACCTACAAGCAGGGTGATGTGTGGCCTAGTAACCCCTTCCTACCCATCCCTGTGTTGTAATATTGTGTAATATGAATTTATAAAAAAAGTTTTATAACTTACGTATTCCCCATGTAAATGAGCAGAGGGTCTAGTCCCCTGGGCGTCGCTTTGCCCCGTGCGCGTTTGCATACTTTCTGTGATATCACGCCCCTGTGGGCGTGATACCATGGATTTACATGAGCGACATCACCGTCAGCTCCTGGAGCGCCCGCACGTGCGCACTTCTCATTCGCGCAGCCTTCTTATCCGGGTGTTTATTTGCCGGCTTCAGACACGCACAGTGCATGGTTGGAACCGCAGGAGTCTTCTGATCATGCGCAGTGCGCTTGTGAAACCGACAAGCAAACACCCAGATAAGAAGGCTGCGGGAATGGCAAGCGAGCACGCGCTGGATCTCCAAGAGCTGACAGTGACGTTGCTCATGTAAATCCATGGTATCACGCCCACAGGGGCGTGATACCATGGAAAGCATGCAAACACCAACGGGGCGAAGCAGCGCCCAGGGGACTAGATCCTCTGCTCATTTACATAGGGAACAAGTAAGGTATAAAAAAATGTTATAAATTCATATTACACAATATTACAAACAGGGATGGGTAGGAAGGGGTTTCTAGGCCACACATCACCCTGCTTGTAGGTTAGAACACATGCGGGACCTGACAGGTCCCTTTAAGCTCTTATTCAGTCTACATATGATCAGATATATAGCCACAAGATTGTCTCCATAGATAGATAGATTTCAGCTTGCATCTATATGTCACTGTTTCAAACACAGAGTGAACATTTGGAAGCACCTTTTTGTTTTTATTTTTTTCAACTAGAGGTAAACTTGCTGAAAAAAACCCCACACTCATTTGGCATAGAAACCTGTAGGAAATTTAAAGTATAAGGGCCTGATTCATCAACGCTTTTACGCTAATAAACTTTGAAAAGTTCCAACAATTTTGCGCAACAGAGGGCTAAGGCAGAGCTGAGATGGTACGGTGGCGTGATACCCCTGCTTGTAAGTTTCAAGACAAGTGGTGGCATTCCTTACAACACATCTTCAGCTAGAGTAAGGGGCACTTTGGACACTATGACATCGCAGGTGCGATGTCGGTGGGGTCAAATTGAAAGTGACGCACATCCGGCGTCGCAGGCGATATCGTAGTGTGTAAAGCATTTTTGATACGATTAACGAGCGCAAAAGCGTCGTAAGCGTATCATCGGTGTAGCGTCAGTCATTTCCATGAATTGGGAAGGACCGATGTTACGATGTTGTTCCTCGTTCCTGCAGCAGTACACATCGCTGTGTGTGAAGCCGCAGGAGCGAGGAACATCTCCTACCTGCGTCCTGGCCGCAATGTGGAAGGAAGAAGGTGGGCGGGATGTTTACGTCCCGCTCATCTCCGCCCCTCCGCTTCTATTGGCCACCTGCCGTGTTACCTCGCTATGACGCCGCACGAGCCGCCCCCTTAATAAGGAGGCGATTCGCCGGCCAGAGCGACGTTCACAGGGCAGGTGAGTGCATGTGAAGCTGGTGTAGCGATAATGTTCGCTACGCCAGCTATCACCATGAAATCGCAGCTGCGACGGAGGCGGGGACTATCGCGCTCGGCATTGCAGCATCGGCTTGCGATGTCGTAGTGTGCAAACTGCCCCTAAGATTTGTGATGAGGTGCATGCCTTGTAATGAAAGGGGAGTTTCTGACTTCAGCATGTCCCCTCTTCAAAATCGACGAGAATAAGGCTATGTGCGCACGTTGCGTACAGTCACTGCAGAAATTTCTGCAGCGATCTGAAGAGCACATGTGCGCTTTAAATCGCTGCAGAAATGTCCGTAGTGAAAAAAAAAAAAGCCGATTCCATGCGCTCTGCCGGCAGCTCCTGCCATAGACAGAGCAGGAGCTGCCGGCAAAGCGCACGGAAGAAGTGACATGTCACTTCTTAGAACGCAGCGCTTCGGCAGAAGCCGAAGCGCTGCGCTCTAAAACGCCACGTGCGCACGGCCCCTGCACAATCTCCATAGACTGTGCAGGGGACGCAGGACGCATGCAGTTACGCTGCGCTACAAAGCGCAGCGTAACTGCATGTATTTACGCAACGTGCGCACATAGCCTAATCATTTTTATTTATATAGCGCCAACATATTCTGCAGCATTTTACAATTAAGTGGGCCCATAGACAATGAAAGTAAAACAAAGTAAGACATAGTTCAATAGTTGCAGGAGGAGTAAGCGCCCTGCTCGGAATCTTACAATCTATGAGGAAATTGGGGTAACAATGCTGGTCTTGATGGATCCGGGCCCATGATTTTATCCTTCAATCAGATTAAAGACCTAAAGTGAAAGTGTGTCTCCAGTAAAAACAAATTATCACCTATCCATACTATCGATGATAATTCATTGATTAGTGGTGTCTGGCCTCTGGCACCTGCACTGACTTCCAGATCATGGAATTTTTATCCCTGTTACCAAATGGAACAGCGGGTTAAATGCCTGACCACTGCGTCATTCATTCTTTATGGGACTACAAAAAAAAGCAGAGCACTGCTCGCGGTAGCCCTCTATGGAATAAATAAAGCAGCAGACGAACATGTGAACTGCCTGTCACGGTATGGCTGCAGGTGATGCACCAGGTACGAGAGGACTCCCGGCAAGCGGCACAACACAGAGGGAACATAAGGGTAGCAATACCACAGGAGGCCCTGGCGCTGAGGGGGGTGGGGTCACCTTCTAACACTCACTTGAGACTGATCCCTGCACTCCCTAACATCCCTCGATGGGTCCTTCCCATGGCCTTCATATGCCCAGGCCCACACTGGCCCTGGACTCACCCTAACTAGTGAAGGCCAGCGAGACCCTAGTCTCACCACTGAAATAAGACAACACAAGGGGAAGGTAAGATAAACCGATGGGGAAGGACACAGCAAATAACACTTCACAGCTTCTCCAGTAGGAACGTCTCAGCTGTAACAGAAGCGACACCTCAGCTTCTCCACAGGCTAGCTCCTTCAAAGTGGACAGCAGAGGTATTAGCTATGGCCAGCATAGGGAGGAGTAAGGAGCAGATATTTATAGCAGAAAGGAGTGGCTGCAGTTGAGGTTATAATTACCTGTTAGGTCGCTGCATGATAAAAATGAACCTTAACCTCTTCAGTACCAGATGGAATTAAATACACTCCAACTCAGGGTAAAGGACAAGCTATCATAAAGCGGATCTGTGATGAACAATATGCTGTGACCTTCTCATCCCACATACCCCAATATCACATCAGGACGTGACACACTTGTGACAGTATCCCCGCTTCTACAAGAGGCTTCAAGACCAAGTTTGTCCAGATGAGACATGGTAGGAATGGTAGAAATGCACCAACCTATTGGCATTAACTCTCGATGCTGTTACGGCCATCGCTCCTTCCCTGCACTAAATTGTATTTGCATCTATAAGACGCGCATACAATTGATGTCGGCGCCTCCTGGCACAAGAGCAGAGATGTTGTAATCAGCCCCCTTCTCTGCCGGGAACTTTGGAGCACGCAGAGTATGTTGGGCGTCCCGATGCAGTCACGTCATTGTGCCTTCCAGCTCCCACTTTTGCACCAGACCGAAGAGGAGATAGAGCTGCACTGGACAGAGAGCCTGGTTTAGATGAGTATAAGCTATTTTATTTTTATTCTATAACCTTCATTCTACTAAATGGAATATATTATACATAAGACCTGTGCAGATATTCCAAGACTAGCTGGTTATGGGAACATTAAAGGGGCTATGGAGAACACTACAAGAGGGGCTGTAGGGACATCTCAAGAGGGGCTGGCTATCTGAACATAAGGGGCTAGCTATGGGGATATTACAACAAGAAGGGCTGGCTAAAAGGACATAAGGGTCTATCTATGGGAACATAAGTCACTGGCTATGGAGACATAAGGAGCTGACTATGGGAAAAGTACAAGATGGCCTGGCTGGGGACAAGAAAGGCTGGCTATGTGAACATTACTAGAGGGGGTTGGCTATGTGGACATAAGGGGCTGGCTATGGGGATATAAGGATCTGACTGTGGGGACATTACAAGAGGGGCTGGATATAGAGGCATAATGGGTTGGCTATGGTGACATTACAAGAGGGGTTCGCTATAGGGGCATAAGCAGCTGCCTAAGGGTGACCATACTGTATTGAGTGCTGCTGGGGACCTTATATTTAGAGCTTAGGGGACCATACTTTATAGAGGGCTGTGCAGGACATGATACAGTATATTAGGGGCCTGTGGTGCATAGTATACTGTGTGTAGTGCTATGGGGAACATTACACTGTATTGGTGACTGGGGGGGCCATAATATATAATGGGGGGCTGTCGTGAACATTATACTGCATGGTGGCTGGGATGGACATCATAGTGTATATTGGGAGCTTTTGTGGATATTATACTGTATTTTGGGGGGCTTTAGTTGATATACTGTATGGGGTGCTGTGTTGCCCATTACTCTGTATATAAGTGTATGTAGGGCCTATATACTGTATCGGTGACTGGGGGCCATAATACTTTATGGGGTGCTTTGGGGACCATCATACTATATAAAGGGGGGTTGTGGTGTACAGCATACTGCATATGGGGCTGTGATGGACATCATAGTTTATATTGTGGACTGTTGTGAATATTATACTGTATGAGATGCTGCGGTGGAGGGCAGTGTGAGATACTGTGTAGGAGGATAATGTGAGGAGGGGGTGAAGTATGGAGAGGACAATGTGGTGGGGAGGATAAGGACCTAATGTGAAGAGGGGCACAGTATGAATATGGAGAGGGCACAGCTTGAAATGGGGGCAAAATATGGAGAGAGGTTAGCATGGCCGGGGACAGTGTGGCGCTATAGAGAGTGTAAGGGGAAACAATTGAGAAGGGACAGCCATGTTATAGGCCGAGGCTCATATGGTCAGTCGGGGTGGCAGTTATAGCTGATAAAGGCAGACAGTGAGGCGATTATACCTGATTAAAGTGGACAGTGTGGTGGGTGCAGCTCGTAAGGGCTGACAGTGTGGAGGCCATATACCATACGAGGCTTCTTTAGGTCATAATATGGATAGATATTTTTATGTAGAGGGCATTTTTATATCACTCTGATTTTTAAGTGCACTGTGTCAGGAAGTGCTGGAGAAGAATGGAGAAGATGGAATTACGCAAAAAAGAGCTGTGGATGTGAAAAGTCACCATGGGATCTGGAAAAGATGGCGTCGAAAATAAATAATCTACTCAGAGAAAATGTTACCTCTAAAGTGCCTGGATATAAATGTTTACTCGTTTATACTGACTATGTGTCATTAAAAAAAAAAGTTAAAAGGAAGCAAAATAGAGATTAACCCCATTCACAACCAAGGACATACTGGTACATCCTTAGCCGTTTCTGTCCATTACCACGGGCTTGCTGTCATCTCTGCACAAGTCTTCTGATTTGACCAACAGACATTTGAAGCTAACAGGCGTGGGTGTATCGGAGATCCACCCACGCCTTTTAACCCCTTATATTGCTCTGTGAAACTCTGACAGTGCAATCTAATGCACTCCGGCGGAGATCTCGCTGTTCCTTGCCGCCATCGTCCGCCAATAGTTTGGCATGGCAGCATGGGTTCAGATGATGACCCCTGTCACTGCCATCACGTGTTTCCAGTGAATGCTGGAAGAGCCCCAGCACTCACAGGAGAGCAGCATTTCCCCTGATCAGAGCGATGCTTCAGCATCACTCTGATCAGGAGTAGCGATTGGACAGTGGAGTGATAAAGTCCCCTATGGGGACTAGTAAAATAAATACAAAAATGTAAAAAAAAAAAGTTTAAAAAAAAATCTGAAAAAACCCCTAAAAGTTCAAATCCCCCCTTTTTTAAAATTGAAAAAAAAAATAATTGTAAAATAAAAAATTCACATACGGTTAGGTCCATATATATATATATTTGGACACTGACACAAATGTAGTTGTTTTTACCTGTTTAGGCTGCTTTCACACATCCGGTTTTTGTGGCTAAATCCAGCTCTAAAACCTATGCAACGGATGCGGCGAAAAAAACCGCATCCTTTGCATAAGTTTTTACATGCGGACCGTCTGTTTTTTGCCGGTTGCAGCACGCTACTGAGCATGCGCAGTGTAAAAAACGCATGCGGCGGCCGGATGCAGTTTTTGCCGCATCGCGCCACATCCGGGGTCCATAGGCATGCATTGGTAAAAGCGCCGCATTGGCCGGATGCGGCGCGATGCGTTTTTTTTTTGCCGGACAAAAAAAGTGCCAGCCAACATTCCATCCGGCTAAATATGCCGCATCCGGCAAAAACCGGACCGAACGCAAGGCCATGCGGCACAATCCGGCACTAATGAAAGTCTGAGCGGAAAAAACGCAACCTGCGGCAAAAAAAAATGGTTGCGTTTTTTCTGCAAAGAGCCGGATTTTGCCGCACAGCAAAAACCGGATGTGTGAAAGCAGCCTTACTGAAACATTCAAGTTATGGTTATATAATGGACACGGACTTTTAGTCCAGAGTCCAGACTTTTAGCTTTCATTTGAGGGTAGCCACATTAAAATTTGATGAAGAGTTTTGGAGTTTCAGCTCCTTTACATGTGCCACCCTGGTAACAAAAGGGCGCAAAAGTAATTGGACAATTGACTAAGGCTATTTCATGGGCAGGTGTGGGCAATTCCTTTGTTATTTCATTCTCAATTAAGCACATACAAGGCCTGGAGTTCATCTGAGGTGTGGTGTTTGCATGTTGAAGTTTTATGCTGAGCAGTAAACATGTGGTTAAAGGAGCTCTCCATACAGGTGAAACAAGCCATCCTTCATCTGCAAACACTGGAAAAAAAAACATCTGAGAAATTGCTACAAAATTAGGAGTGGCTAAATATACAGTTTGGTACATCCTGAGAAAGAAAGAACTGGTGGCCCTCAACAATGAAAAAAGACCTGGACGCCCCCTGAAGACAACAGTGGTGGATGATCGCAGAATTACCATGGTGAAGAGAAGCCCCTTCACAACTTCCAACCAAGTGAACAACACTCTCCAGGATGTAGGCGTAGCAATATCCAAATCTACCATAAAGAGAAGACTGCATGAAAGAAAATACAAGAGGGTTCACTGCACGGTGCAAGACACTCTTAAGCCTCAAGAATTAGAAGGCTAGATTGGACTTTGCTAAAAAAAAAAAATCTTAAAAAACCAGCACAGTTCTGGAAGAACATTCTTTGGACAGATGAAACCAAGATCAACCTTTACTAGAATGATGGGAAAAAAAAGTATGGGGAATGTATGGTACAGTTCATGATTCAAAGCATACCACATCATTTGTAAAACATGGCAGAGGCAGTGTGATGGCCGGGCATGCGTGACTACCATTGGCACTGGGTCCATAGTGTTTATTGATAATGTGACATAGGACAGAAGCAGCCGGATGAATTTTGGGGTTTTCAAAGACATACTGTGTGCTCAAATCCAGCCAAACTAATGGTCAGTGTTTCATAAAACAGATGTCACAATTCATCTTTGGCTCTGCTCCTTGCAGAGCCATTGGCTTTTGACAATTACTCGGTTGTTTATATTCTCCGGGTCCTTGCCGATATGTGGGGCTTGTTTAGTGCCTCTTTCCAGTAATCACCTTGCTTTATCTTTGGGCTGTTTACACCTGAACTTCACCAGTGATAGTTCCTGCTTTGCAGTGTGCGCTTCTGGTTCCCATGAGTTCATTCTGATCCTCGTCCCGCTACCCCAACTCCTCTCCCTGTCTACTACTCCATATGTCTTGTCTGTGCTCCCAGACTTCCTGACCCTCTGCTTGTCTTGACCCCTCAGTCCCACTTCCCCCCTTTTGTACTGACGTTCCCCTTCAGCTTCTGACCCTGGCTTGCTCTCTGACTACAGTTCTACTCCCCATCTGTATCTGACGTTACCTCCCGGCTACCGATCTTAGGCTTCCACGTGACTTCAGCTTCTCTTCCTCCTTTGCACTGACATGACCTCCTGGCTCTGACTCTCAGTGTGTACAACCATTCTGCTACCTCCTTGTATAGATACTAATGACATCTAGTTTGCAGACACCGCATTAAACTTAGAAGCTCTACATCTCTCCTGTGTACCTGTTGGTATTATTACAACAGATGGATAATGACCCAAGCAACCCAGCAGTATATTAAAGCAAAGGAGGGGAATATTCTTGAATGGCCGAGTCAGTCACCTGATCTGAACCCAATAGAGCCGCATTTCACTTGTTAAAGACTAAACTTCAGACAGAAAGGCCCACAAACAGCAACTGAAAACCGCTGCATCTCATCATTGTTAAGGACCTTCATGGAGTTCATGGGATAGGTTCATGAGATACAAATGTATATGGGCCTGTACTAAGCTTGGTGAATGATATATTCATGTACTGATGGTAATTCCATACCTCCTAACCGTCCTGGATTCTGCGAGACTGAACTCATGAACTCATTAGTCTATAGGCAGCAACTCTACCAGTGAGCTACTGCCTCTATTACAAAACATAGGGAGATTTGGCAATCTTGACCTCTGTATTGCAGTAGAGAAACAGAAGCAGATTATTCTGCTACAAGGATGGATGGATGGATGGATGGATGGATGGATGGATGGATGGATGGATGGATGGATGAATGGATACATGGATAGATAGATAGACAGACAGACAGACAGATACATGGTTACATGGATAGATACATAGATAGATGGATACATGAATAGATAGATGGATACATAGATAGATGGATGGATACATGGATAGATAGATAGATAGATAGATAAATAGATAGATAGATAGATAGATAGATAGATAGATAGATAGATAGATAGATGTATAAATAGATACATTGATGGATGGATAGATAGATACATGGATGGATAGATAGATAGATAGATAGATGGATACATGGATAGATGGATACATGGATAGATGGATGGATAGATAGACAGATAGATAGATAGATGGAGGGATAGATAGAGGGATAGATAATAGATACATACATGATACGATACATGATAGATAGATGATACATGATAGATAGATAGATAGATAGATAGATAGATAGATAGATACTGCATCTCTTTGTATGTGAAAGAGTCAGATTCATTTGTTCCCATAAAACTACTATAAAAAAATGAGGGGAAAAAAATACAAACATATATAAAAAAAAATTATTTATTTTCACCACCTTGGATTCAAACCAGCCACTTTCAAACATGCGTCCCACAGCCCTCCTAGCTTTTCTAGCTGCTGAACCACAAGCAATTATGAAGTAAGGGAGGGAGGGAGGATAGATGAACTTACAATGCAGCCTCTGATTACACAGCAGATTACACAGGACATAGAGCTCCATTGTACAGAGCAGCGTGTCTAAGTCCTGTATTCTAGAGGGAGAGGAAAATAGATTTTTTTTTTCTTCTAATAAAATGACTAAAAATAATAAAACAAAATAGAATAATGTCATTTTATTACACTTTATTTATAAAATAATAAACATCACAAATCAGCAAATAACATGGACATATTTGGTCTCCCTGTAATCGTAACGACCTGAACAAAACAGTGATCAGATTATTTATGGAGATTGATAAATGGCGGAAAAAAAATGGTGCAATTTATTATTTTTCTTTATTAAAACCTATAAAAAATGTAATAAAAATGTATTGCTGAGGTCGTGTTCTCACATAGCGTAAATGCGTTTTTTCTGCAGGTGTCCGCACCACGAGCGCAATACCAACCTTCTCTGATTATTGCGTGTTTGCAGTATTTTTATGCATTGTCCCCTTTATTTGATACATGTTTGGTGCAGATGTGAATCCTGAAGCTTATAAAGAAAACAAACACCAAAACCGCACAGTTCAGCGGCGTCTTTAGACGCAAAAGGGGCAGAAATTTCATGATGTCACATCCACTTTTCTTGGACAATTATTATTATTACTATTATTATTAATAAATAATGGAGGAAAGGATAAAAAATGCAGCAAAAATGGATTATGTAGTTTGGTGTAGACAGTGGCAGAAACAAAAAACCAGAATTTATGCAACGTGTGAACACGGCCTTATAGGCACAAATAAGCAACATGTCATATAGTGACACATATAAATATAAGAAAATTCTGCTTGCTATGACTATGAATGAACAGTTCAGGGCATCTGCTGAATGATCCTTACTTTCAAATAGGTGTGGCTAGGGTCGTGGTCAAAATTTGCCATGGTGCACTGTGCGCGCCGCAGCCTTTGTCCGTCTTTCCTTTCTTCAAAAGTTGGGAGGTGTGTAATTTTGGTGATGTATTCCTGTACTGACGACGGTACTGGTGTTGTATTTATATATTGATAGTGCTTCATGTACTAATGGAGATTCTGGTGATGCTTATTTGTATTGATAGGGGTTCTGGTGATGCATTTATCTCCTGATGGTGGTTCTGGTGATATATTCATGTACTAATATTTGTTCCAGTGACCTATTATATTTTCTGATGATGGTTCTGGTGCTGTTTTTATGCACTGTCGATGGCTCTGGTGATTTATTCATGTAGTGATGATGACTTTGGGTTTGTACTCCTGTACTGTTAACAACATTAACTGCCTATTCGCTTTTCGACACAGTAAAAAAAAAAGAATGTCCCAGATCGCCCCTTTAACCACGTGGAGTTTTTGTAGACCTGAAGCCTTAAAAAATGCAACCCTCAAATGACCATAAAAATGAATAGCAAGATTATTTTGTGAGCATTTTTTCCTGGTGTTTTTTAATAGGGGACCTTCTGAAAATACACTCCAGAGAAAGGCAACGTGAACAGACCCTTAGAATATGTTCACACTGAGTTTTTTTTTCTTTTCTTTTCTTTTTTAGATGAAATAATTCAATGTGGACTGAAATCCTCTTCTGAAATCTATACTTTGTAATGTTTTCTAATTTCATGTATTTTTTTTTATCACTTTTTTTTACCACATTTGCAGACTTTTGACTTGATGTGAGGAATCAGTATCAAGTAAGGCTGCTTTCACACTTGCGTTCAGCGCAATCCACCGCTATGGAGAATAGCGCAGTTCGTTAACGCACTGCGCTATTCTCCATAGACTTGTATTGACGACGCACCGTAACACAAGATTCTGTGTTGCATCCACTGGACGACGCTGCGTCGTTATTTTGACGCAGCGTCGGGCGGAGGGAACGCTGCATGTAGCGTTTTTTGAGTCGTTAAAATAACGCACCTTGACGGATTCCGTTAGAATCTGCCAAGGTATCTCATGATTGTCTAGGGGGGCGGATTCCTCAATGCACTAAGCGGCGGAATCCGCTGACGGATTCCATCACGTTCTACTGCGCATGCTCAGCATGTCCAGCAGAACGATCTAAATCATTTAAAATCACTCCTGGTCTCTCTTCCCCCTCTCACTCCCTCTCTCATACTCACCGATCACCGGCGCGGGGCTGCACAGCTGTCACACTCCTCTGGCGGCTTCTCCTACTTTTGAAAATACTGACCGCTCATTATTCCATCGTATTCACTGCTTTCTCCGCCCACCGGCGCCTATGATTGGTTGCAGTCAGACACGCCCCCCACGCTGAGTGACAGCTGTCTCACTGCAACCAATCACAGCCGCCGGTGGGCGAGTCTATATCGTGCAGTACAATAAATAAATAAATAATTAAAAAAACGACGTGCGGTCGCCCCAAATTTTGATACCAGCCAGGGTAAAGCCACACGGCTGAAGGCTAGTATTCTCAGGATGGGGAGCCCCACGTTATGGGGAGCCCCCCAGCCTAAAAATATCAGTCAGAAGCCACCCGGAATTGCCGCATCCATTAGATGCGACAGTCCTGGGACTCCCAGGTTTAATGCCGTTGAACACAAGTGTGAAATGAGGCTACTTTCACACTTGAACGGCATCCGTTGCATTGCGTTGTGTGACGCATGTGACGGATGCCTTGCAAATAGTGTTATAATAAAGGTAACGGATTCCTGGGAAATAACGCGTTACGTTACGTTTTATAGCCGCGAGAGAGAGAGAGCCCATCATTACCGCACACGCAGGCACTACCGCACTCATCATCATCACACACATCCCGGCACTACTACCCCCATCATCACCGCACACGCAGGCACTACCACACTCATAATCATCACCCACATCCCGGCACTAGCGCCCCTATCATCACCGCACACGCAGGCACTACCGCACTCATCATCATCACACACATCCCGGCACTACCACTCCCATCATCACCGCACACGCAGGCACTATTGCACTCATCATCATCACACACACAGGCACTACCGCACCCATCATCACCGCACACGCAGGCACTTCCTGCACCCATCGTTACCGCACACGCAGGCACTACCGCACCTATCATCACCGCACACACACAGGCATTACCTCAGTGACGTCCCCGCTGACAGCTCTACTCCCTTCAGTTGCTGCATGGAGCTCACAGTGAGCGGCGGTGTTCTACTGCCGCTCCTGTCAGCTTCCTGTAGCAGAGCTGGATGCGTCGCGGGACCTCGTGTGGATTACGCCAGACCTGGAGGGGTATTTGGGGATTTTAATAAAGTGGTGAAAGAGGGTGTTTTTTTGTCTTTTATTCCAAATAAAGTATTTTTTCGGGTGTATGTGTTTATTTACTTTCACTTACAGGTTAATCATGGAATGTGTCTCATAGATGCCTGCCATGATTAACCTAGGACTTAGTGGCAGCTATGGGCTGCCATTAACTCCTTATTACCTCAATTGCCACCGCACCAGGGCAATTCAGGATGAGCCGGGTAGAGTCCCGGGACTGTCGCATCTAATGGATGCGGCAATTTCGGGCGGCTGCTGACTGATATTTTTAGGCTGGGGGCTCCCCATAATGTGGGGCTCTCCATCCTGAGAATACCAGCCTTCAGCCGTGTGGCTTTAACTTGGCTGGTATCAAAATTGGGGGGGACCGCACGTCGTTTTTTTTTAATTATTTATTTATTGTACTGCACAATATAGACCCGCCCATCGGCGGCCGTGATTGGTTGCAGTGAGACAGCTGTCACTCAGCGTGAGGGCGTGTCTGACTGCAACCAATCATAGGCATTAGTAGGCGGGGAAAGCAGTGAATATGAGATGGAATAATGAGCGGCCAGCATTTTCAAAAGCAGGAGAAGCCGCCAGAGCAGTGTGACAGCTGTGCCGCGCCGGTGATCGGTGAGTATGAGAGAGGGGGTGAGAGGGGGGAGAGAGACCAGGAGTGATTTTAAATGATTTAGATTATTCTGCTGGACATGCGCAGTAGAACATGATGGAATCCGTCAGCGGATTCCGCCGCTTAGTGCATTGCGGTGGTATCTGCCCCCATAGACGATTATTAGACACCTTGGCGGATTCTAACGGAATCCGTCAAAGTGTGTTATTTTAATGACCCAAAAAACGCTACATGCAACGTTCCCTCCGCTCGACGCTGCATCAAAATAACCACTCAGCGTCGTCCAGCGGATGCAACGCAGAATCTTGCGTCAATACAAGTCTATGGAGAATAGCATAGTGCGTTAACGGACTGCGCTATTCTCCATAGCGGCGGATTGCGCTGAACGCAATTGTGAAAGCAGCCTAAGTGGCACCAAAGTATGGCACCATACAGCAGCGTGCTGAGCCCCCTCACTGGGGAGATTTGTCTTTTGGGGCTGTGAAAAAAGCTGGATGACAACACAACCCCTATAAAGCTCCACTGTGCAACAAACATAAAAAGAGCTCACTGGATTAGTTCTTAAGAACTCCATTGCAGTGTTGTGTGTTGGGATCTGTATTCAGTGGAGACGAATGTAAAATTAATAGCGGAATATGATAAAGCAGCTGAGTACCAGCTGCCAGTGACAAATATGGCGCATGTACGGTCTAATGACGATTTTCCCTCTCTAAATATGGCGACGTGTCCGTTGCCCTTTTCTTCCCCGATCTTCCGGCGCACGACTATTTGGTTCCGCCAGTCTCACTGTATTCCCTGAGCCCCCGTACGATGTAACCCGGCCCGGGCCGGGATGCTGCTACTTGGCTACGAGCACCCTCAGGACATGGACAGCCAGGCCTTGGTCATCCGGATCCGCATTCCTGACGGTGGCGCCGTGGACTGGACCGTGCAGCCGGCCACACAGCTGCTGTTTCGGGACATCCTGGTAAGAAAGGCCCCAGGACCTCTCCGGGTGTCCCTGCTGACGTCACAGTGACGTCACCCACTGCTGGAGCTGCAGGGTCCGGGCATTTCTCCATCCTCTACATACAGATGCAGGGTGGCTGTTACTGCCAGAGTGCCATCTGTGCCACCCAGTGCCCTCCACACCAGTGGTATCCACATATTGGTGCCAACCAGTGCCCTCCACATAGTGCCAACCAGTGTTCCCAACATCAGTGCCCCCCACACCAGTGCTATCCACATATTGGTGCCAACCAGTGCCCTCCACATCAGTGCCCCCCTCCCACACCAGTGCCAACAAGTGCCCTCCACATATCAGTGCCCCCCACATATGAAGAGCACTGGTTGCCAAGTACCAGTGCCCTCCACATATCAGTACTCTGCACATATCAGTGCCAACCAGTGCCTTCCTCATCAGTGCCAACCAGTGCTCTCCATATCACTACCAACAAGTGCTTAATTTATCCGTGCCTACCAAATCCGTGCCGTCCACATCAGTTGCAACCAATTCCCTTCACATCAGTGCCAACTCCAGAAATATACAGGTCATTCTCCAAGTTCGGTTCATTAACCCTTTCAGGATCGTCTGTTCTTCACTTATTTTTTTTTTTTCTCTTTCATCCTCTCGTCCCAAGATCCATAATCCTTTCCCACCCCCCCCCCCAGTATAGCTGTATGGAGACTGGACGTATATATATACAACCCATATAAATTGCTATATACTATGATGAATTTAACATTCCCTTTATGAGGCCCACAGGCCAGGTTTTATAGGAGGACCGAGACGGCGGTGATGGAGGGCGATGGTGACTTTAGCAGGCCCTGGGCGGCATGGCAGTTAATCACCCCGCAATCATGAGACCCGCGGTCAGTTCCTTCATTGCAGTCCTAACGCAGACGTATGACCGGCCTGAAGATGTCGCCGTATAGATGAGGCGGATGATTGGCCACTATGGCTCCGGTCACACTTCTATTTAGGAGTCCAGTTGGTTTGCTCCACTTTAACAGACAAGCAGAATTCATGCCCAGGATGTGTTCATTGCACGCTCCATATGATGCAGAGGACCCCAGTGATTATTATGTGGGGTCCATCCTGATTGCGGTAAGAGACTGTTTTAGAACCAAAAAAGGCGCACCATGGAGAACTTTATCTTCTATTTTAAACCCTGACAAACAAGGGAACCCAGACGCACCCGCTCCTATTAATCAGCGGGGTCCTCTGCCTCCATTTTCATCAGTTAGCAAGCGGGTCCAGTTTGGGCAGGAATTTGGTTTGTCTACTCCTAAAAAGAAACTTCCAAATGGACTTGTGAGCATAGCTTAAAGGGATTGTCTGGGACTTTAACACTGATAGCCACAGGGTGTGATTGTTGGGATGCAACACCCGGCCCCCCACTATTCAGCTGTCCCCAGCGGCATCCAGAGCTGCACACCTCAGCCTGCCGAATAGTGGGGGGCTGCGTCCTACACATCCGCCCTTATTGATTCTTATAGGTGACAGATAAGCTGTAATCAGCAGCATCCCCTACACAGATAACGAAGCTATGGAGCGCCGCAACTGACCGCCAGCACCAGGAATAGCTGATCGGCGGGGGGGGGGGGAGGGAGGCGGGTGTCACCCACCGATCAGACATTGATGACCTATGCTAAGTACATCAATGTAAAGTCCTTGACAAGCCTTTTAAGTTGCTGTTCAGCATTTTGGGAAGGCTGGGCGACTCCTCCTCTGTGGGAGCTGTATTCGTGACTACCCAAGAAGTGGCCATTTATACCTTGAGACTGTTCAATTTTAACAGAATAACAATTTAAGAAATAATATTTATTCATTTATATAGCGCTATTCCACAGCACTTTACATACATTGGCAACACTGTCCCCATTGGGGATCACAATATATAGTCCCTATCTGTATGTCTTTGGAGTTAATGCATAAACCTAAGCAAACCTTTCCCAGAATTGCTATGTCTTGGAGGAGACGTGTATTTCTTCTCCCCGTCTGGAGTAGTGACCGGGTCTCTGTAGAGGAAATAAAGTGTAAGCTCTTTCGTCCATCTTACTGACTCATTATTTCTTTCCCTTTTTCCAGGATGTGATTGGCCAGGTTCTCCCGGATGCGACAACGACAGCATTTGAATGTGAGAAAATTATTATCTTCATTATAGGAATTCTTATAAAAGCTCTGGTGTTGACATGAGTCTGTCAGCCCAAACTAGCAGTATAAAGTAAGTACACCCCCTTGTGAGGGATACAACCCATATAAAATCACATTAATGTTCTAATCGCTGCACCATTCTGCAGAAACTGATGTATAATCTTATATGTGTCTTAGGGTACTTGGTGCACCCTGGGAATGACCATGAGGCTCGGGCACCGCTCTGCCCGCTCATTCTGAATGTCCCCACCTCCTTCACTGGTGATTGACAGCACTACATTGCCTGAGCGCTCTCTGCAGACACTGAGCGCTCCAGGAAAGCCAATCCTGTTAATCATTGTAGAACCACTGTAGAATTTTAATTGGGGGCTCTTAAATGTCTTTCACTAATCAAAAAACCATAAAAACATGTATTGATTTAATATAAATTATAAACACTTCTAGACATAAACACATTGATACACAAACGTGTCTGAAGGTTCCAGTTACCTATGGGTAGAGAAAGGGAAGGGAACAGGGGCTCTTTTACCTATATATTTCCCTTCCTGACGCGGAGGTTGGCACCCCAGTATAGTGCAATATGGCACCCCCACTCAACGTCGGCTAGCCCTATATATCCCTTATGCATATTGCGGTTATCCTTCCATCTTGTTTATCCTAACATTGGACAATCTGATCCACTAGATCTACCCCTGTACCATTCTTGGTTATCTTTTTTGGCGGTGACACCTTTATCCTTTCTAGTATATCCCTTCACATAATAATGCTGGCAAGGGCGCTGGCTTAGTCGAGTATAGAGATGTATAGGGATAGCCGACATTGAGTGGGGGCAACATATCCCATTATACTAGAGTGCCAGCCTCCGCGGTCACGACGGGAAATATATAGGTAAAAGAGCGCCTGTCCCCTTCCATTTCTCTGCCCATAGGAACTGGAACCGTGTATACAAATTTGTGTATCAATGTGTTTGTCTATACCTGTTTTTAATTTTTATTAAGTAAAAGTATGTTTCTAGGGGTTTTTGTTTAGTGAGAGTCCTGTCAATCACCAGTGAGGAAGGCGGGGACATTCAAATTCAGTGGCCAGAGAGGTGCAGTGGGCCCCCCTGGCCACACCCAGGGTGCACCAAGTACCTAATAAACATATAGGATTGAACTTCAGTTGCTGCAGAATAGAGGCAGCGAGTAGAACACAAAAGGTGCGTTTATACTGTGAGTTTGGGCTGGCAGACTCCCTTAATACAGGCCATTTTTACCAATTCGATCCATTATGGTTCAATAGCACTTTAAAGGGCACCTCATACCCTGTATGGGGGTGACCGTAATAATCTGACCCAACCCCCAAAGGGAAAGGGCATTTTATCTCACTGGATGTCTTGTACATTTGTATTGTGAGTGAAATACACTGCTTCTATGCCATTGGAACTCCAAATTATTCAAATTTGTTATACGAGCGCTCGGGAAATCATTACAGCGCACGCGCTTTGTGGTGTACTGAAAGTTTCTGCTTTATTACATCATGTGACCAGTTTATATAGTACCTCAAACAAAGAAATAACTCCTTTGAACTATGCACCAATAAGAGCCGCAGGGGTGTGTGTAGAAATGTGTAACTTCCCCGCCCATCAGTGTTAGTTGAGCCCTTTGACATCATTCAATTATAAGACAAGATGGTTTCTATAGGAATAGAATGGATTGTATTCTCACAGTATATACAGTAAATGTATATTCATTTAAAGCTGCGCTATGCAAGCTGTGTCAATCACATAAAAACGAACGAGAGTTACAGAAAGTTTTGCCATAATTCCCATTAATTTCTATGGAAGTTATGCAATCCAGCACAGCTACATTTGGCTGTTTTTGCATCCCTTCCTCTGGTGGCCAGGAACTACAGGCAGTGATCCCAATCTCGTCCATAAAAAAGAAAGATGAGAATAACCCTTAAGATTTGTAGATCTTTTTTTTCTTACATATTTAGGTGAGAAAATCCTGTCTACTGCTTAGTTCTCTGTAGTTATTGTCACATGGGAGCATACGACTGCACAGTGATTGGCTGCAGCGGTTATGTGGATGTATGTGACTACACAGCTGCAGGGAAGTAAACTGTGACGGCAGAGGACTATCAGATGTTGGCTCTGGAGTAATAAGGGAATGAAATGGGGAGATAACAAAAAGACTGCAACACTTGAAACTGTAAAGGGGGCTTTACACGGGGGCTCTTGAAAGTAACCGCCCCCGTCGTTTGTGCGTCACGGGCAAATCACTGCCGTCACACGGACTTACCTTCCCAGCGATGTCGCTGTAGCCGGCGAACAGCCTCTTTTCTAAGGTGGAGGTTCGTGCGGCGTCACAGCGACATCACACGGCAGGCGTCCAATAGAAGCGGAGGGGTGGAGAGCAGCCGCATGAAAGTCACGCCCACCTCGTTGCCGGAGGACGCAGGGACGGTGTTGTTCGTCCTTTGTGGGGTGTCACACGTAGCAATGTGTGCTGCCTCAGGAACGACGAACAACCTGCGTCCAGAACAAGGAACGACATTTGGAAAATGGACGACGTGTCAACGATCAATGATTAGGTGAGTATTTCTGATCGTTAGCGGTCACTCATACGTGTCACACGCAAGGACGTCGCTAACGAGGACGGTTGTGCGTCACGAATTCCATGACCCCCCAACAACCTCTCGTTAGAGATGTTGTTGCGTGTAATGGGGCCTTTAGTTTTTTATTAGTCTTATTCCCCTCACAGCATGGGGCAACATTTCAGCTCCTACAAGGTCTGAACTGGTTATTTTTATACTTTATTTCAATTTCACTTTATCATCCTTTTCAAAATCCTGGAGTATCCATTTAAGTTACCCCCAATAAAACTAAATTGATGTTTTTGTAAAAAAAAAAAAAAGAAATAAAAAAAAAAGTGCATATAGCTCCCTCTAGTGGCAGCTGCAGATAACAGAATTTTAGCCTTTTACTCAGTAGTCGAGAAACAAGAGGGTCGGCTCACCTCGGACTCCATGGCTTTTAGAAGATTTCTATTTGCAGTATGTACACAACTAGAACTGAGCATATCCCAACCCAAAAATACCTGTTCAAAAAGGCGACACATAGGAAATTGTATAAACCAGGCTCAACTTTTCACCTACCCAAGTACATTGTGTTACACTGGGTGAAATCTGCGCTGGTAGGATATTCTAGAAATCTTAAAGGGAATCTGTCACCAGGTTTTTCCTCCCCCATCTGAGAGCAGCATAATATAGAGACAGAGCCCCTGATTCCAGCGATGTGTCACTTACTGAGCTGTTTGCTGTCATTTTGATAAAATCAATGTTCTCTGTGCTGCAGATCTAGCAGTTATACAGAGCTCATGAATATGCTGGACTACCTGGTAGCACACCAAGTAGTCCTCTAATGATAATCTACTGCTGATTAAACCGTGATTTTATCAAAACTACACCAAGCAGCCCAGTAAGTGACACATCGCTGGAATCAGGATCTCTATCTCTACATTATGCTGTTCTCAGATTAGGTGGTAAAAACCTGGTGACAGATTCCCTTTATATCTCTGCAGGTTTCCCATAAACCACTACAGATTTTTTTCCACCGAGCATCAATTTTTGATTTTGAATAAAGCAAATAATCAGGAATCATCTTGGAGAAAACCATTTTATTAATGAAAGTGAGAATCTGCTCGCTATGAGGAACGTCTCCATTGATCGTCTGCACTGTTTTTTGTCCATGACGCTCCCACGTCTGTAAAGTCTCTGTAGGACGGTGGTGTGTTCGTCAGGCAGGACAGTTTCCTCGGTATACGGTACAGAGCCTGCGCCCGGTCTGTACACCATCTACAGGATGTTAACCTCTCCGCGGCATCGCGTTCCTCTATCAATTAGTCCTTGTCCATTGTGAATATTTCCTGCAGCGCTGGGAGAGTTTTCATTTAAGTTTTTACTGCATCACTTTGTTTTATATGTCCTGGCTTTTATTAGGTGACCTCCTGGGCAGCTCCTACAAACTTCTGGTGGAGACTAAAACCGTAAAAACAAATAGGTTGTGAAGCTCTTTGTATAGGAAAGCTGTGAAGCACGAGCCGGAGCCGCAGTGAGGTCGCTTCACTGCTGGAGTAGGTCACTCTGGATTATGAGGTCTCTTCTATTTGTATGATTTTCGGGGGTAAGTGCTGTGCTCTTCTCTCCATTTTGGGGCAATTTGTGGTCTTAGTGTAGGCTGCTGTTACCTTCATTTTATATTACTTAAAGGAGGTAGCATGCGCCTTCCAAATTTGGTGCTGAAGAATGATGTTACCAAAACCATGGAGGGCAAGAAGACAAATCAATTTTGGAACAAATCAAGCCAGACATGTCACTCGAAGCAAGGATCACCAAGATATGACTTGCCTACTATGGACACATCATCAAAGAGATCAGTCACCGGAGAAGAACATCATGGTTTTACGAGTAGAAGGAACAATGTAAAGCAGAAGACCAGCAACCCAATGGCTTGATATTATCAAGATAATTTTGGAGAAGACCCTGGTGGACCTATCTAGGCTGCATAGGATCCATCTTCATCCATCAAGTCGCCATGGCTTGAGATCAAGCTGAAGGTCGTTAAATAATAATAATGATAAAAACATGTTCTGGAACTGTGAGCTCCTGCTCCAAAATTTGGGCTTTCTTTTAGGCGAGGGCTAACTATGCTTGTGAGTTTCCCAATCGCGTTAGAATTCTTCATTTTTTGTGACTTTGGTTAAATGTTTCCCATTGAAGAGAATGTAACAGAATGAACATTGCGATCACTAGTAGCAGAAGCAAAAGGCCCCTTATACGCCTTTTACATTTCTATGGACGTTTTCTTCATACAACCTAAAGCTCCAGTCGTAAAGCGTCTTCCCATATTATAAAGCCTTGAGCTATGCCATTGTATGATCACAGAGGGGTATGACGTCTGGGATCCCCATCAATCCTGAGAATGGAGGCACTACAGGGCCCAGCCCTGATGGCAAATGTCACTGACCATATTTACTTGAATGGTGACATGCTGCAGTTCTCTGCACACTGGGTGTGTATACCATCACTTTAAGAGCTCTTTTCCACTTGCGTACCGCGATGTGATAGCATTGGAAGTGATATGCTAATGACCGTCTGCTGCGAGCGTCAGCCGAGGGTCATGCGACTGTGATGCGATCGGATCGCCGCCTCGGAGAAGAGGGAGGGAGCACTTTCTCCCCATCTCCTCCGCTGTCTGTCTCTCACACGCTCCCATAGGCTTGTATGGGGGTGCATGGGCTGAGACTCCCTGTCAAATGCAGCATGCTGCGATTGCATCAATAGCACGATTCGTGTCGAAAATAAAAGGCAAAAGGATACTGCCTTATTGATTAACACTGGTGAGAGTGCAATCTGATGTTTTATCAGATCACACTCGCACATAGAAATCGCAAGTGGAAAAGAGTTATTGTTCAGCACTCAATTTAACGAATGGATCTTTGGGTGCAAGAACTTTATTGAAAGTGCAGGAAAACGACTCGTTTCAAAGATGGATGGTCTCCTTCGTCAGGTAAGTAACTTGGGTGAGTTGGTGTTTCCTACCTGATGAAGGAGACGGTTAGCCTCTGAATTGTGTTGTCCTGCACCTTCAAAAAAGTCAAGGGATCAGCAGTGGATTGAGTGATGACCATCTACTCCCATTTTCCCCTCTTCACTACTATGAATGTTTACTGAACCCAAGGACAGTGATTAGACTCGGAGAGGTCTGGCAGCCGCCCATTTCCCTACAGGCTACTCTGGATGTTTTGCTCCCAGCAAAACTCAATAAAGGTTTTTGATCCTTTCTCAAGGACTTATTGACCCACACAGCTCTTCCTCAATGGAAATCTTCAAGCGGAAGCTGAATAAACATATAGCTGGGACAATTTAAGAAAACCTGCACACCTGCACCCGATGGTCCTTCCACCTCTACCATTCTTTGATTCTATGACAGTGGTGCCCTTTGAAGCAAGTTCTCTTCTTCTTCTTTTTTTTTTTTTTTTTCGTCTTCCATGTATTGATTACTTTAAAATGAGAATACCCCATAAAGGGAAACTGTCAGGTGATTTTGTTGTACAACACAATTATCTTTAAATAGGGCTTAATGAGACCTTTCTGTAGCTCCACCTTATCCTGTTATCTTCCTGTTAGCTCCATAGAATTCAGTGCCGCTAGTCAAGTGTATGTAAATACAATTTGCATATTCACTGCCCCCCCACCTCCCAGTATATTCACTATCACTGCTGAGAGGTGCAGGGAGTATGGGTGGGGGCTGCAGTGCAAATACAATTGAGACTAAGGGTACCGTCTCACTAAACGTCGTACCAGCGATTCTGACCACGATACGGCCTGGTCAGGATCGCTGGTACGTCGCTACAGGGTCGCTAGTGAGCTGTCAAACAGTCAGATCTTCCCAACGACGCAGCAACGATACGGCGGTCGCTGGGACCCTGTCACATAGCACAATTCAAATCTTGATTAGTAACATAGGCGTGCATCTACATTGCCTTTTCCGCGCCCCCTCTGCTCCGATTGGTGGTCGTAACTGCGTTGTGACTGGGTGGCCTTGCCTTTAGAGAAGGCAACATAATAGCGCTTCCATCCTTCAGTCCCGATGCAGAATGGACTGTATTAAGATCTGCTGCTACACGCGGTCCGGGAAAAGTACTGAAATGTACTGCGATCTACAAGCCAGAACAGAGGATGGAAGCGGCCAATCCGAACGCAGTAGCGATCACCAATCGGAACAGAGAGGGCGCGGAAAACAGCGAAGATGCACGCCTACGTGAGGCGCGAATGAGGTTGTTGGGTAAGGTGTCAAACACAGTGATACTTGCTGCCCTGCGGGAGCCCAACAACCAAAACATGAACCAGAACAGTGTGTAACGAGCAGCGATTTCACAGCAGGGGCCAGGTCGCTGCTTAGTGTCACACACAGCGAGATCGCGGATGAGGTCACTGGTACGTCACAAAACCTGAGACTCAGCAGCGATCTCACTATGTGAGAAGTACCCTTTACTATCACTGTTACCAGCACTGAGAGATGGGAGGGGGGATCAGGGCATATACAGTTTATATGGACATATGCTTGACTGTCTATTATGTCACACTGAATTCTACGGAGCTTACAAAAAGATAACAGGAATAGGGATGGCTATAAAAGTTACCAATTCTGAAAGATCTCCCTAAGCCCTATTTAAAGATAACATTAGTATTGTACTCCAAAATCACCTGACAGATTCCCTTTAAAACTTGCCACATAAAAAAAAAATGACAAATTGTCCAAATCCAGCAGTTGAGGCAGTAATCCTATGTATATGGGGACCTCCTGACTCTGCGTTGCCTTTTGTCCTTCAAATGCAGATCCAGAGGATGTTGTAGCTGTGGGGGCCACATTCAATCACAAGTTCTCCTTGGACATATGGATATATTAACAAAGATCCATATTTGTGATATTATAATAATAATAATAAAACATTTCTAACTTTTTTTCTTAAATTCATTTTTTTCTGTTTTTTTAATTTTGTAGATGAAGATGAAGATGGTGACCGCATTACTGTCAGGAGTGATGAGGAGATGAAGGCTATGTTGTCCTATGTGAGTGTTTCTAAATCACTTTTTTCAGTGACCGCCTATTGGTGCTCCATAATGTCAATGTCCATTTCTCATCCCCTTATCTGTTTTTCCTGCACAGCATTGCTCAAGCCACTCGCTCTATAGGCAAAACCTAGAGCGAATGCTGCACTGCACCATCACTGTGGCCCCTTTACTCTTGATAATGGTGGGGGTCTCTGAGTGATCATAAAATCATAAAATAACATATCCTAGTAAGATGCCATCTTTTTAAAATGCTAATACCTCTTCAACGGGTTTTCCAAGGAAACATATTTTTTGCAATGTCTATTTCCCTGCGAATTGGCAAATCCCGATAGTGTGCAATATGCATATTGTCAGGATTTTGCTTTGTGGCTGCACAACAGGTCATCATGTGACCGCTCACAGGCAAATGTTCAATCTTGCGGTCATCTGTCAACTAGCTTCTAATAATAATAAGACATTGAGAGAAGCAGGAAATGTCGGCACCTGACCACAAGAATGCAATTGCATGAGTGGTCACATGACAACCTGTAGCACATAACACAGACAACAGGGTGGAATGCTGACAGTGTGCATGTTCCACCCAGTCAGCATTGGGCAATCTGCAGCAAGGTAATGCAGAAATATATCTTTGGTTGGAAAACACTTAAAGATCGTCATACATGAGAATTAAAGTTGTTCGTATGTCAATTTTGGCTGAATTGTTTAGTAATTTTATGTGGATAAGTAGCTCTTGACTTTTTTCCAATATACGTGGATTTCAACAGTCCGAATCCCATGTTAACTGAGCTTTGAAGTGTGGTAGATACTGTTATTGTTAAAGGGACTCTGTCGGCAAAGAATGACTGTTCAAAACAAGTACAGGCGATCAACGCACCTCGGCGTACCCCAACATTAGAGTGCACCCTCCCACCTGCTTGTGTTCAATCTATCTTGGGCTCTATGAAGACAGATCTGTCAAAGAAAAGGGAGAAGGGGTGAAGATAGAGGGAAAACAAGCACATGGGAGGGGGCACTTATAAGTTTGGCCCCGCTGACCGTACACCGAGTGCCTGTACTTGGTTTGAACAGTCTTTCTGTGCTGACAGTCCCTTTAAGATCTGTCCCCCTGCAGTGAGTTGAGGCCTCCAGTCCATGGGGCAGGATACAATGTGTTCCTCCGCTGTCTGGTGCCTTGTTCGGCGCTGTAATCCTCAGTCTCGCCTGTACCTGTGTCTGTGTACTCATCCCTAGCCGTCTGTCTTCCAGCTACTTGTCAGGTCCTGGAGATACAAATGATCTCTTATGACTTGGAGGGTGAGGGTCTCGCTTGATGTTTTTTAATGTGAACAGCACATTAGGAATAATCTCTCTTAATGACTTGTGCATTAGGTATCGTGCCGGATAAATGAACTATCAATTTCTAAGCTTTTTTTTTTTTTTTATGCAGTACTTAAAGTTACGCCTCATTGGTAATTAACCCCCTCCAGGCTGTCAGCTGCCTCGTCGTCTTCTCATTCCGGTGGGATTGCACTAACTTAAGTCTACTTGTGAAGTGTATCCACACGTGCTATAGACTGAGTGAGACGTTCGCAGTAAGATGCTGCGTCTGCAGTATAAAGTTACTCTGGTTCGTTGTGGCCGGCATTGGTCATACACCTTAGATAAGCCTCAGCAGATGGCTCTATTATCTGACCACTGTTTCCACCCAACTTCCCACCCCAATTCACTTTCATGCAAAATATACAGTCAAGTACTAATGACCACTGGATGAAAACTTTTTTTTAAACTCGTTTTATTGAAGGTTAAGTATGACATAATAACAGCAATCCGTTCAGCCATTTGTTCACAGATAATAATGATGAATATTAAATGATCCAAAAGTATACAATCACAGGTAACATCAAAAAGAGCAGGCAAAATTTTCTATAACGACATGAGATATTAACACTCGGTGTAGAGGACCGAGTCACACCACCAGCACGTAAAATATTACTACTCGCCGGACTTTCATGTCCGCATATGCGCCGTAGCGGTAAAAAATAGAATTTTTTAAGACAGAAGGGCTTGTAGATTTGTAGTCAGGGAACCGGGAGAGCCCCCAGTCAAGGGCGACTTCAACCACCTACCCCAAATTTTGTCAAATTTGTTTATAGAGCCCCTATTCTTGAACACAAATCGCTCTAATGGAATTATGGCATTCACAAGTGCGATCCAGGAAGCTTTGGAGGGGGGGAAATGAGGGCTCATCCAATTTAGTATGATGCCCTTTCGGGCCAAGAACAGGACCTTTTTCAATAGCAAGTTCTCAAATTGGGACCAAGAGTTCGCGTTCACCACTCCGAATAAACAGATAATCGGACTTAAAGGGACCGTCTTCGCTAATATTGAAGAGAGTGTAGCTGTAACCTCTCTCCAGTAGGAGTAAACAACATGACATTCCCAGATCATATGCCAGAAATCCGCCCCATCTCTCCCACACCTCGGACATCCATCCGCAACCGTGCTGTTCATCTTGTTTAGTCTCACTGGTGTGATATAGCTTTGGTGGATAAGGAATAATTCAATTAGTCTGTTGTTAATTGCAGGAGACACTAAAGTATGAGATTCAACAATATCATCCCAAGCTACATCATCCAACTCCGGGATCCTGGCCCTCCATTTCCCCAGAACCGAAAGAGGATTATTTATGGCCTTGGCCCGGATAAGAGATGAGTATAATTTAGAGATTAGACCCCCAGGGCCCTGTGATCTAATAATTCCAATTATCGGGAATGACGAGAATCTAGCCCCACGACCAGAGAACTGAGCCCAAAAAGCATGTCTGACCTGGAGGTACTGGAACCCATGAGAGTTCGGCAATTCATATTCAACCTGTAGTTGCGCAAAAGAGCGGAGCTCATTATTCCGGACTATTGAGCCCAGAACTGGATGAAAACTTTAAACATGGCCGACTTCTTTCCAGTTTGGGATGCTCTGTTATCTAAAACTAACGTTCCTTGTTCAGTTTCACCAAATAATAGATTGTTTAATATGGCCACCTAGAATATGGTAACCTTCATGGTCTACTGTGCTGTGGAAGCAACAGGGAAAGCAAAGGATCATCCCGCTCACCTAGTACTGCTGCACAGAGGCATCGGGCGCACTAATAGCCACCCTCAGTCCTTTATATTGCTAGGGTTTTATTAAAATTCTCTAAAAGTGAGAAAGTCGGGGGAGATGGCTGACGTATTGTTTCAGGGGGCAATTCTACCTTAAATGATGGCAAACTATGCAATGATTAATAGAGTTAGAAAAATATGGCTGATTTCTTTTTAAAACCGGCATCCCACCTGCCTACAGGTTGTTTGTAGTATTGCAGCTCAGCCCTATTCACTTCAATGGAGTTGAGCTGCAACACCAGATAGTTATAGTTCAAAGAGTTATTTTCCAGTGTGATAGATGGGGAAACCATTTGCTTCTTTCCCATTTGGTCCCAAAAGACCACTAAACCCTATAATGGTCTATTTCGTAAGTTTAAAGAGTATCTACCATATACCGTATTTTCCGTCGTATAAGACGACTTTTTAATCCCTGAAAATTTTCTCAAAACTCGGGGGTCGTCTTATACAGCGGTGCACGGTGCTGTCATGGCTTTACTGCAGTTGTTTACACACAATAAAAGATATTCTCATCTCTCCTCCGTACCCGCATTGCCTCCAGCTGCTTCTTGCAGTCCGCAGGTGTGACGACATGGACACGCAGTGCCTAGCATGGGTTAAATTTCTTAAAATTCAGCCAGAAATGAAGATAGTTTGATTATAGACGGGGTGATAAGCCCTCATTGTTTTTACAAGACTCTTGTTGACTCATGTAATTGCCTTGGCTAATGAAGGCCAGACACCCAGATAAATCAATTATGCGAACCTCCCATTGTATTACGATGTGTATTGCTAGGTGTGATGTGGCTGGGCTGTCTCTCCCTTGTCACTGTCAGAGACTATTACTAATAGAGATATTTTATATGCGGCTTGAGATCTAGCCAATAAGAGCCCAGTCTTATCCACCAATTTTGAAGACCCCAATGGCCTAAAAGGGAAGACTCGGGCTATAAAAAGGGACTTCTTGGAGTCACAAGGGTTGTTGATGGATGTTGTATGATCCAGTCTAAGCTCTTAGGAGCTGGCTAGGGGATCAGAACCAGGATGCCTTGTGGATTTGGTCTAGGGACTTTGGCTCCGACTAGAGGATCACTTGGCTACATGTCTTCAATCTAGGGACTCCGATTCCAATTAGAGACCATAACTACAGTCTAGGGATTTCGACTCCGGCTGCCAGGATTACATCATCATACCAGAGACTACTTAACGAAGAAACCCAGGTTGGGACAATTTGGCCACCTGGCTACAGACTTTGCAGACCTCAGCCAGCTTCCTAAATCTGGTGTTATTCCATTCTCGGTGGGTGCCCGCCGAAAGCGGGGTGCTGCTGGATTGGCGCAAGTAGCCCTGGAAGCTCTGAGGCATGGACATTCTAAGCCCTGGTGAGCCAGCGGCAGGGTGAGACTCTGTTGCCTGTTACATTTGTGTGTTTTGCTGGTTATGTGCTATGTGCCGTTAATTGTTTCGGGATCCAATAAAGTCTTAATACTGTGATTCCCTCGTCCTGTGTTGTCTGAGTAGTGTTCCGCCCACGGTTAAGGAGGTCGGGCGTTCAGTTGGGATGAACCCAGGGCCATGTTGTCTTTCTAAAGGCGGCCAGGCCAGCGGACGAGAGCACCCACTGACCCCCGTGTCTCCACAATTGGTGGCAGCAGTGGGATACTACTCAGCCTGGTTTATCCAGGGGAGCTGCAGAGGACTGGTGTTCGCGGACACCGTCCAGGGCTCAACAACCAGGGAGGCACATAAGCATACCTAGCAGGCCATAGGGGAGGCATTCAGGTTTCGGGCACTGCCATGTCCAACCCCACCAGCTCAGCCATGGGACAAGGACTGGAGAGGAGTTCCGACCGCAGCAGTAAATGGATGCTACAGGATCTGTGCCAGATGCAAAAGGTTGAATACAGGAACGCTGACACTCGGTCGGACTTGATCCGGAAATTAGTCCGTTGGGATGCCCAGAATGATGCAGAGGACGATGAGGATCCCGCCGATATTGACCCAGAGGATTTAAACTATGTGCCACATCATGGATCTAGTGACAATCGGGAATCAACTTGGTCCCAAGTAGCCCGAGCCACAGAGTTGTTGGCCGTATTGGGGCCTAAATCCTCAAGAGAAGAGATGGCTTGTGTTCTGGAATTTGTTTATGGGGTTCCAGCTGCCGTACTGCTAACACCAGCCGCTTGAGAAGGATGGTCCCGCTACCCAGCAGAAGCTGCACCAAAACAAAGGTCTACAAACAGGGCCTGTGACTTGCCCAATCTATGGCACTGTTATACATGTGGGCGCCTTGCACATATCGATAAATCATCAGTTGGGATGAGCCCTGGGCCATGCTGTCTTTCTAAAGGCGGCCGGGCCAGCGGACGAGACCACCCACTGACCCCCGTGTCTCCACAACAGGCTCACAGTCCCCTCCGTTATAGAATCCGGTGCACGGTGTCCACTGCAGGATGTCGTCATGGCTTTACTGCAGTTGAATACTTTACGGCATCAGAAAGCATTCAACTGCAGTAAAGCGCTGACAGCAGCGGCAGCCCCGTGCATCGGACACGATCATGGAGGGGTCTATGTGCCTATGGTCCACAAGAAGCACTCTTTTATGATCGTGTCCAATACACAGGACCGCTGCTACTGTCTGTGCTTTACAGCAGTTGAATGCTTTGTGGCGCCGTAAAGCATTCAACTGCAGTAAAGCCATTATGACATCCTGCAGTGGCCGCTCCGTGCACTGGAAACTATCATGGAGGGGTCTGTGTGCCTGCAGTCTGCAAGAACCACGGTATTTTTTTTTTTTTTAATTTCTTTTCCCTTTTGTTACTGTCCTACAGATCGGGGGGGGGTCCAGATACTGAGACCACGACTGATTTTCAGAAATGTCACTTAGAAAGGACCAATCACCAGGATTTTCCTATATAAACTAAAGCCAGTGCTATACTGGCACTATCATGCTGATTCTATACATACATACATTTAGTTGTGAGATCGGATGTACAGTTAGGTCCAGAAATATTTGGACAGTGACACAATTTTTGCGAGTTGGGCTCTGCATGCCACCACATTGGATTTGAAATGAAACCTCTACAACAGAATTCAAGTGCAGATTGTAACGTTTAATTTGAAGGTTTGAACAAAAATATCTGATACAATTCCTACAATTTCTACACATTTCTTTACAAACGCTCCACATTTTAGGAGGTCAAAAGTAATTGGACAAATAAACCAAACCCAAACAAAATATTTTTATTTTCAATATTTTGTTGCGAATCCTTTGGAGGCAATCACTGCCTTAAGTCTGGAACCCATGGACATCACCAAACGCTGGGTTTCCTCCTTCTTAATGCTTTGCCAGGCCTTTACAGCCGCAGCCTTCAGGTCTTGCTTGTTTGTGGGTCTTTCCGTCTTCAGTCTGGATTTGAGCAAGTGAAATGCATGCTCAATTGGGTTAAGATCTGGTGATTGACTTGGCCATTGCAGAATGTTCCACTTTTTTGCACTCATGAACTACTGGGTAGCTTTGGCTGTATGCTTGGGGTCATTGTCCATCTGTACTATGAAGCGCCGTCCGATCAACTTTGCGGCATTTGGCTGAATCTGGGCTGAAAGTATATCCCGGTACACTTCAGAATTCATCCGGCTACTCTTGTCTGCTGTTATGTCATCAATAAACACAAGTGACCCAGCGCCATTGAAAGCCATGCATGCCCATGCCATCACGTTGCCTCCACCATGTTTTACAGAGGATGTGGTGTGCCTTGGATCATGTGCCGTTCCCTTTCTTCTCCAAACTTTTTTCTTCCCATCATTCTGGTACAGGTTGATCTTGGTCTCATCTGTCCATAGAATACTTTTCCAGAACTGAGCTGGCTTCATGAGGTGGTTTTCAGCAAATTTAACTCTGGCCTGTCTATTTTTGGAATTGATGAATGGTTTGCATCTAGATGTGAACCCTTTGTATTTACTTTCATGGAGTCTTCTCTTTACTGTTGACTTAGAGACAGATACACCTACTTCACTGAGAGTGTTCTGGACTTCAGTTGATGTTGTGAATGGGTTCTTCTTCACCAAAGAAAGTATGCGGCGATCATCCACCACTGTTGTCATCCGTGGACGCCCAGGCCTTTTTGAGTTCCCAAGCTCACCAGTCAATTCCTTTTTTCTCAGAATGTACGCGACTGTTGATTTTCCTACTCCAAGCATGTCTGCTATCTCTCTGATGGATTTTTTCTTTTTTTTCAGCCTCAGGATGTTCTGCTTCACCTCAATTGAGAGTTCCTTAGACCGCATGTTGTCTGGTCACAGCAACAGCTTCCAAATGCAAAACCACACACCTGTAATCAACCCCAGACCTTTTAACTACTTCATTGATTACAGGTTAACGAGGGAGACGCCTTCAGAGTTAATTGCAGCCCTTAGAGTCCCTTGTCCAATTACTTTTGGTCCCTTTAAAAAGAGGAGGCTATGCATTACAGAGCTATGATTCCTAAACCCTTTCTCCGATTTGGATGTGAAAACTCTCATATTGCAGCTGGGAGTGTGCACTTTCAGCCCATATTATATATATATAATTGTATTTCTGAACATGTTTTTGTAAACAGCTAAAATAACAAAACTGCTGTCACTGTCCAAATATTTCTGGACCTAACTGTATACTTTCTGAAATACAGGCAAGTAAAGTTTGTGAAATGCATGGTTACTTAATGTTAGGTGCAACGGAATATCTAATAGGTGGGTCAGGTTTGCTAGCTATTCCCACCCTTGCCTGCCTGCCTGTCCTACCTCCCCCTGTCTAAAGGTATGTATAGAATCAGCATGATAGCGCCCGAATAGCACTGGCTTTAGTTTATATATGAAAGTACTGCTGGTTGGTCCTTTTTAAAAATGCTGATTTCCTTTATTAGTAAATGTAATGTATGAGCGCTCATACCTTCCATTGTTATATCGCTGTGTGCCGCTCTTGTAGGATCTCAGTGCTTGTACATGCTGAGCAGTGCGATTCACAGTACTTTTTAAGTGATCAGTGGGAATCTGAGGACCTACCCTTACCAATCTGTAGGATAAGTAGCCATGGAAAATATACAGCGGGTGAAATAAGCATTGAACACATCATACCATTTTCTAATTACTCTAAATATATTTCTAAAGGTGCTTTTGCCATGAATTTCTCACCAGATGTCAGTAACAACCCATCCAATTCACACAGGGAAAGAAATCAAACCACAGATGTTCATAAATTTAGTGAAGTGTAAAAACGAGAAATGACACAGGGAAAAAGTATTCAACACTTCCTGAAATTTCTTCAATTTTTCGTACAAAAGCCTTTGTTAGTGATGACCGCTTCAAGATGCCTTTTGTATAGAGAAACTAGTCGCCTGCATTGCTCAGGTGTGATTTGGCCCATTCTTCCACACAAACACTCTTCAAATCCTGAAGGTTCTGTGAGCTCCTTCTATGAGCTCTGAGCTTTAGTTCCTTTCATAAATTTTCTCTTGGATTCAGGTCAGGTGATTGGCTGCGCCATTATAGTTCTTTCTCAGAAATCAATTGAGTCTCCTTGGCTGTCTGTTTGAGATCATTTTCTTGCTGAAATATCCACCCTCCTTTCATCTTCATAATCCTGGTAGATGGCAGCAGATTTTTATCAAGAATGTCTCAGCACATTTGTCTAGTCATTCTTCCTTCAATTATATGATGCTCACCAGTGCCATATTCTGAAAATCAGCCCCACAGCTTGATGTTCCCACTTGCACGCTTCACTGTTGGTACAGTGTTTTTGGGTAGATATGCAGTGTCTTTTGGCCTCCAAACATGGTATGTATTATGGCATCCAAAGAGTTCAATTCTCTCAGTATTTCACAAACTTGTCTAAATGTTGTTGAGTAAACTTTAAACCTCCTTGAACATGCTTTTTGTTCAGCAATGGAGTTTTGCTTGGTGAGCGTGCATACAGGCCATGGAGTGTGAGTGCATTACTTATTGTTTTCTTTGAAACAATTGTAGCTGCTGACTCCAGGTCTTTCTGTAGCTCTCCACAGGTGGTCCTTGGCTCTTGGACAACTCTTCTGATAATTCTTTTCACTCTTTTGTCTGAAATTTTACAAGGAGCACCTGATCCTGGCTTGTGTATGGTGAAATTATGTTTTTCCAAGTTCTGGATAATGGTGCCAACAGTGCTCCCTGGAACCTTCAGTTGTTTAGAAATCCTTCTGTAACCAATGCCATCAATATGTTTTGCAACAGTAAGATTGTGAAGGTCATGCGAAAGCTCACTGGTTTTACCCATCATGAGATGTTTCTTGTGGAGCACGTTGGTAATAATACACCGTTTTATAGGCCATCAGTTTAACCAGCTAATGACTTTTCATGGCTTCTTGCGCCTCTTTCTTTATGCGTTCAAAACTTTTCCCTGTTTCATTTCTCATTATTGCACATAACTTGATTTATGGACCTCTATGGTTTGATTTCCTTGCCTGTGTGTATCGGATAGGTTCTTACCAACATGTGGTGAGAAATTCATGTCAATAGCACCTTTAGCAATATATTATTTAGTTAGTTTTCAAAACGTATTTCACCTACTCCATAGTATTGTAAACATGTACTCTTTAAAGATTACCTTTCATTAAATTTTTCATGTTCAACAGGACACACATTGTAATAGTGGGTGCAGAGCAGAATAAAAAGTGTTTTTGTTTTTTCATTTTGCCCTCCATTTTGGAGATATTACACATGAAACTATATGGCACCGAATGAGTTCACTTCTTTTTTTTTTTTTTTTTTTTTTTTTAAAGTTCAAGCGGGTGTTATAAGATAGTCTTCACTGGGGGCATGTACTTATTTTCCCTGTAGGATGCTGACCAGTCATACGAAAGCTGTAATACTCAGGAAAAAGAAGAACATACCATAACTTAGAGCAGGTTTGTCAGTGTGTGAGATGTATGACAGACAGCCCTGATCTCCTGGTCTAACCTCCTGCATGATTAGAAACCACAGATGACGAACTCCTTTCAGAATAGGTGCCTGTAGGGGGAGGGGCAGCATAGCTGAGTTTAGCTGTGTTACCTTTTAAATCCTTCTATCAGCTTTCCTACTCTCATAGCACAGTCCCCTCCGCTGTACTCTCCTTTCCCCACATTCCTTGTCCGGGGATGTCCATAATCACATTTCTGTTTGCTGTGTTCAAGTAACTTGTAATCGCTCTGCAATAAGAGCAGAGCAGGGTGTCATTACATTTTACACAGGAGTAGTCCAGAACAGACAGCTTCTGTGTGTGATATAATGACAGCCCTTATCTCCTTGCGGAGCAAGTACAGATTGCTTGAGCCTAGCAGACATAAGTGTCTGCATTAAAGGAAACCTGTCAGGTGCAATATGCATCCAGAACCACGAGCAGTTCTGGGTGCATAATGCTAATCCCTGCCTAATTTTCCCTGTATCTAGTAGCATAGATAAAGAGATCTTTAGAAAAAGTATTTCTAAAGATCCTTTATAATATGCTAATCAGCACAGCAACTAGTCGCAAGGGCATTACTTCCCTTGGCTAGTAGGCCCCTAGATACAGGGACAGTTAGGCAGGGATTAGCAATATGCACCTAGAACTACTCGTGGTTCTGGGTGCATATTGCATCTGACAAGTTCCCTTTAACCCCTTCACGACCATGGACGGATATATCCATCATGGATTGTGTCCCGGTAAGCCCCGCCCCCTGCCGCGGGCAGGCGGCGTGGATCGGCACACATATCAGCTGTTTTCAACAGCTGACATGTGTGCCTACATGTTCCGAGTGGAATCGCATTCCACCCGGAACATTAACCCCTTAGATCTCGCTGCCAAAGTCTGGCAGCGAGATCTATATGCGCGCGGCCATCTTTTTTACTTACCGCCGCCCCCTCCGGACGTCACGTGAGTGATCACGTGACGTTCGGTGGTTGCCATCGTAGCACAGGGTCATGTGATGACGCCTGGTGCTACGAAGTTTCACTTTCATTCTTCCTCGGCACGGAGCAGAGGAAGAAAGAAAGTGACTATTTCTGCTGTTTACAGCGGTATAGCTGTAATCAGCAGATAGCGATCAGCAATCGGATTGCTGATCGCTATAGCCCCCTAGGGGGACTAGTAAAATAAAATAAAAAAAGTAAAAAAAAAGTTTTAAAAAATTAAAAAAAAACCAAAAAACCTAAGTTCAAATCACCCCCCTTTCCCCCCATTGAAAATTAAAGGGTTAAAAAATAAATAAATATACACATATTTGGTATCGCCGCGTTCAGAAATGCCCGATCTATCAAAATATAAAATCAATTAATCTGATTGGTAAACGGCGTAGTGGCAAAAAAATTCCAAACGCCAAAATTACGTTTTTTGGTCGCCGCAAGTTTTACGCAAAATGTAATAACAGGCGATCAAAACGTAGCATCTGCGCAAAAATGCTACCATTAGAAACATCAGCTCGAGACGCAAAAAATAAGCCGTCACTGAGCCATAGATCCCAAAAAATAAGAACGCTACGTGTTTCGGAAAATGGCGCAAAACGTGCGCCACTTTTATTGGACAAACTTGTGAATTTTTTTTAACCCCTTAGATACAAGTAAACCTATACATGTTTGGTGTCTACAAACTCGCACCGACCTCAGGTATCATACCCACACATCAGTTTTACCATATAGTGAACACCGTGAATAAAACATCCCAAAAACTATTGTGCCATCACACTTTTTTTGCAATTTTTCCACACTTGGAATTTTTTTGCTGCTTTCCAGTACACCATATGGTAAAACTTATGGTTTCATTTAAAAGTACAACTTGTCCCGCAAAAAACAAGCCCTCATATCGCAAGATTGACGGAAAAATAAAAAAGTTACGGCTCTCGGAAGAAGGGGAGCAAAAAACAAAAACGCAAAAACGGAAAGTGCCCCGGGGCTGAAGGGGTTAAGCTATGGTGGGGCGTGTTCTTTCTCCCTTGTGTTGTTGCCTGCTTATGATTGGGCAGTGTCATACAGTGGGAAGAAGTACTCCCCTCCAGTGAAAACTCTGTTTACACCCACTGGGACTTAAGCTAACTTTTTTTTCTTACTATTATTTTTCTTATCAGATGCCTGCCCAATGCTTTGATTGCTAATATCTCACCAGTGAAGTGCCAGCTCAATATAAAAAGATTGCTGAAGGTCCCAGAGATGAATACACATTTTTTTTAATTTTTCATTGGACACTTTAGTGTTTAAGAAGGGGTTGTTTGGGGTTAAACAGCCATTTAAACGGTGAATTACAACCTGAAACTAGTGATGAGTGAATACTAAATATTCTGGTTTGGATTATTCGTACCGAATACCTAGTACTTATTCCGGTATTCATCACGGATAATGAACCTAATATAAATCCATGGGGAACACGAGAATTTTTCTGGGAAATCTTCAAGAAAAATACTTGGGTTCCCCATTGACTTGTATTAGGTTTGTTATTCGTGACAAATACTGGATCAGTACTAGTTATTTGCTATGAGTATCCCGAACCTGAATATTTAGTATTCGCTCGTTACTACCTGATACCCATGAGTGAATTACCTTCCCTGTGTTTCCAATGATTTTAGAGGATTGTAATAAACAACGAGGAGTCTACCTGCACCAATGCTGGACTGTCCTATGATATTATTGCTCTGGAACCAAATAACTAATATATACAGAAAATCGGGATGGTATGAGATGGCGTCTGGAAGGTTGTTTTGCTGACCGGTCACTTTAAAAGTTTAATTAGGATGATGCTTACTCATTGTTGGTTTGTGCACAGACACAAGCGAATGGTGGAAAATTTGCCTTGTTGGCAATTCTCAATCTTTTTGCTGGATCCATATTTCTGAATTTACAAGTGCATCTCAATAAATTAGAATAACATCAAAAAGTTAATTTAGTTCAGCAATTCAATACAAAAAGGGAAACGCAAATATTATATAAAGTCATTACACACAGAGTGATCTATTTCAAGTGTTTATTTCTGTTGATGTTGATGATTATGGCTTAGGCTAGGTTCACGTCAATTTGTATCAGTCACAATCCGTGGCTCTGGTAAACAGAATCCGTTTGGCGGATTCCGTTGTTCCCATAGACTTGTATGAGCGGCGGATTGTGACTGATGATTCTGCGTTGCATCCTCCACCCGACTGATCAGTCGTAGAACGACTGACCGCCGGGCGGCAGGAACGCAGCCTGTAATGTTTTTTGAGCAGCGCAATCTGTAGGATTTGGCTGCGCATGCTCTCTCTGGCTCCCTGCACACGTAACCAGGATACACATCGGCTTGCTAAGCAATGCGCTTTGCTTAGTTACCTGATATTTACCCTGGCTACGTGTGCAGGGAGCCCGACACTTCCCCGCTCGGCTCTGCCCCTCCCGCTCTCGGCATGTACACACACACACTCACTCACTCACTCACCTGACGTCCTCAGCACCATGGCCCCGCTCAGCTCCACCCACCCCGCACTCCAACCCCCCGCACGCATTTTCGGCGGCCGAACGATCAGCTGATCACCCGGTGTCCGGGTGCTGTGAGCGATCGGCTGATCACCCGGCGGCCAGCTGCTGTGAGCGATCGGCTGATCACCCGGCGGCCGGCTGCTGTGAGCGATCGGCTGATCACCCGGCGGCCGGCTGCTGTAAGCGATCGTCTGATCACCCGGCGGCCGGCTGCTGTGAGCGATCGGCTGATCACCCGGCGGCCGGCTGCTGTGAGCGATCGGCTGATCACCCGGCGGCCGGCTGCTGTGAGCGATCGGCTGATCACCCGGCGGCCGGCTGCTGTGAGCGATCGGCTGATCACCCGGCGGCCGGCTGCTGTGAGCGATCGGCTGATCACCCGGCGGCCGGCTGCTGTGAGCGATCGGCTGATCACCCGGCGGCCGGCTGCTGTGAGCGATCGGCTGATCGCTCTCATTAGCCCGCCGCCGGGAGATCATGTGTTCGCTCTCAAAAGCCGGCCGGCTATTGTGAACGATCAGCTGATCGCTCTCTCTTTTACAACGGAGTCCGACAATGAATTCTATTCTTGTCATCTGTTATACAACGCATCAGTCACAAGCATCAAGCAACGCAATGTGGAAATGTGAACCTCGCCTTACAGCCAATGAAAACCCAAAAGTCATTATTTCAGAAAATTTGAATAATTACCACAAAACACCTGCAAAGGCTTCCTAAGCGTTTAATGTGGTCCCTTAGTCTAGTTCAGTAGGCTACACAATCATGGGGGACACTGCTAACTTGACAGATGTCCAGAAGGCAGTTATTGCCACACTCCACAAGGAGGGTAAGCCACAAAAGGTCATTGCTGAAGAAGCCAGCTGTTCAGAGAGGGCTGTATCCAAGCATATTAAAGGGAACCTGTCATCAGAAATTTAGCTATAAAGCTAAAAGTTCCCCCCTCTGCAGCTCCTGGGCTGCATTCTAGGAAGCTTCCTATAGTTTTTGTGGCACCTTTTATCCCAAAATAAACACTTTGTAAACTGGTACCTTTTCTTATGCAAATTTCTTAAATTTTCCATGGGGGCGGGCTGCCTGTGGTCCGTTGCTGTCCTCCAGCAGATTTACGCCGCCCCCGAACGCTGATTTTGAAAGCTCAGGACACCGCCCCTGGGTGCCCGTGGTCCCGCGCATGCGCTGTTCCACTGTAGCGGTGCCGTGCACTGTGTGCACGTGTGACCGCTGTGACGCTTTGCGCGGGCACGAGGTTATGGTGCCGCGTCTCCCCGTAACCTAAGCTCTCCTGCTCCGTCCGCTCCTCCCATCTATTTCCTGCTGCTGAGCAGGATGGGAAGGAGGGGACGTCCGGGCATCAGGCCAGCGAGCGCTTGCGCATAACGCTGGAGTAATAGGGGAAATTGCGGTCACGAGGTTATGGGCGGCACTTACTGATGACACTAACAGCGCCGCCCATAACCTCATGCCCGCGCAAAGCGTCACTGCGGTCACACGTGCACACAGTGCACGTCACCACTACAGTGGAACAGCGCATCCGCGGGACCACGGGCACCCAGGGGCGGTATCCTGAGCTTTCAAAATCAGCGTTCGGGGGCGGCGTAAATCTGCAGGAGGAACAGCAACGGACCACAGGCAGCCCGCCCCCATGGAAAATTTAAGAAATTTGCATAAGAAAAGGTACCAGTTTACAAAGTGTTTATTTTGGGATAAAAGGTGCCACAAAAACTATAGGAAGCTTCCTAGAATGCAGCCCAGGAGCTGCAGAGGGGGAAACTTTTAGCTTTATAGCTACATTTCTGATGACAGGTTCCCTTTAATGTGAAGTTGAGTGGAAGGAAAAAGTGTGGTAGAAAAAGGTGCACAATAACAATATAATAACAAGCAACTGGGATAATCGCAGCCTTGATAGGATTGTTAAGAAAAGGCCATTCAAAAATAGATCACGTTTTGTATTGAATTACTGAAATAAATTAATTTCTTGATGGTATTCTAATTTATTGAGATGCACTTGTATCTGAAGATCTGTTTAATAGAAAATTTTCCTCAATCTGAATTGATTCACTGATCGCTCCTTGTTATCAACCCACTTTTGATGAATATCCTGCCCCGAGCTTCATTGCAGAAATGTAGGTCAGTCGTATATTTAGCTTCAAGTATAAATACTGAGAATGTGAGGAACGAGTGGTGGGGCGAGTAATATAGTGGAGGTGAAGTCTGAAATGAAAACTCTTTGGGAAATTTATGGAAGATATTAAATCATATTCTAGTTAGCTGCGTGCTAATATAGAAATTAACTTTTGCATTTACCCTTCTCAATCCATTAACTGAACATACAGTGGCAATTTGTCTTATAAAACTCAGGATGAATGGCTCTACTAGCGCTTTTATAAGGTATAATAGAAATATTGCTGCTGTAATTTCTTTCTCTTTTGCATAAAATTCTACTGGCGTTGAACGAATACTCTATATAGCGAAAAATCAGACTAATAAATATATGAAATCTTCTTTTCCTGCATTAGAGATGCACTGTCTGTAATTTTTGGACATTGAGTAATGACCCTTGCACCCTTATCTGACAGCAGTATATTTTAGAGACACAAACTGTGATTCTAGCGATGTGTCACTTACTGGGCTGGTTAGTTTTGATTAAAATGACAGTTTTATCATCAGGACTGGTAGACCTTTTGCCCTGTAGTCCTCCAGATTTATGAGCTCTATATTTTTTCACCCCTATCAGTGAAATACACTCCTTCAATGCCACTGGAACTCCAAATTAGTAAGATTTGTTTTACAAGGGCTTAGGAAATCAATATAGCACACAGTACAGTGGGGTACTGAAAGTTTTTGCTTTATTACATCATGTTACCAGATTATATAGTATCTCAAACAAAGAAATAACTTCTCAGAACCATGCAACAATAAGAGCTGCTGGACTGTGTGTAGAAATGTGAAATGTCCCTGCCTATCAGTGTTAGCTGAGCCCTATGACATCATTCAGTTATAATACAAGATTGTTTTTATAAGAGCAAAACGGATTGTATTCTCACACCCCTCCACTGATTGGGAGCTTTATGCCTATGCACAGTGTACACAAAGTTGCCAATCAGTGGTGTGGGCGGAGTTCTACAGAGCTCAGCATTCAGGGAACTGGTAGAGAATGGTGATTTAATCAACACTACATCAAACAGCTCAGCAAGTGACACATCACTGGATTCAGGGTCTCTGCCCCTACACTATTATGCTCTCAGATGGGATAGCAAAAACCTACTGATAGACTCCATTTAAAAGAAACCTGTCACTAATATTTTAGCCTCTACATTGCCAGCATCTTGTTATGCTGCTGGGATCTGGCCCTGTAAGCATGCCTCTGCCGAGCAGTGTTTGTTGTAGGGTTAGGTATAACCGTAGTGAACATACAACACTCACTGTAGATTGCCAAAGAGTCCGGCCACATCTGGCACCTGTGTAGTGAAGTGAGGTGTGCTGGCCTTGGCTTCATCTGATGCTTCCTGACTATTCTCCAAACTTTTCTCAGTAATTTATCTACTTAACATGCAAGTTAAAGGGAATCTGTCACCAGGTTTTTGTCACCTAATCTGAGACTAGCATAATGTAGGGGCAGAGATCCTGATTCCAGTGATGTGTCACTTACTGGGCTGCTTAATGTAGTTTTGATAAAATCACGGTTTTATTAGCAGTAGATCATCATTAGTGGACTACTTGGCGGACTGCCAGGTAGTCCAGCATATTCATAAGCTCTGTATATCCGCCAGATCTGCAGCAGAGGAAATATTGATTTTATTAAAATGACAGCACGCAGCTCAGTAAGTGACACATCGCTGGAATCAGGGCCTCTGTCTCTATATCATGGTTGCTCTGTGCTTCAGATGCTCTAGTTTTCATCCATGGCTTCCGTACTGACATACACCTTGTGTTTGGAGGAGTGCTAGTAATGATACTATTCTTGTGTTTTCCTTGCAGTACTGTAACATGGTCCTGGAGCAGCAGGGGAGCAGCCCTCTTATTGAACCTCTGCAGATCTATCCACGTGGTAGGTGGTCTCTTACCCCCAGTATGTAACCGCTAATCCCAAGATCCATTCCCTGCTTCATATGCTTTTACACCTTTGTTTTCGTTATACCTTTTTGGTGACCTATTTCTTATTGATTTGCTGTTTCCAGGTGAATATTTTTGGGTTTGTTCACACTTAAATTAAAAAGACATTAAATCCCCCCCCAAAAAAATCACAGAAAAAATGTCCACACTTATCACTGTTCACTGTGGTTGTGCATCAGTATTTTGCACCTCTTTCCCCCACCTTTTATCATGGGTGCCTGATACATCCTACTGACCAGGATAAGGATGGCTGGGAGGTATGGCTGCCTTTTTTTTTTTTTTTCTGTGCTGCTTTCACACATCCGGTTTTAGCAGTGCGGCACAGTCCGGCTCTAAAACCTATGCAACGGATGCGGCGAAAAAACCGCATCCTTTGCATAAGTTTTTACATGCGGCCCGTCCGGTTTTTGACGGTTGCGGCACGCTACTGAGCATGCTCAGCGCAAAAAACCGCATGAAAACCCCCCCAACTCCCCTTTTTATCTGGTTTTAGGTGTGATTTTCATATTGCCCACACCTGTTATTTGCCACAGGTGAGTTTGAATAAGCATCACATGCTTGAAAAAAGTTCTTTAACCACAATTTTGAAGAGATGCGAACAATTTTGTTTTTCCCCCATTTTTTTGCAGTTTTGAGTGAACAATTTTCATTTTTTTTTCCTCTTTTTTTTATTTTTTTTGTGCTCTAATAGACACAAAGGAAATAAACATGTGTATGACAAAACGTGTAATTACAATAATTTTCTAGGAGAAATACTTAATTTTCTGAAACAATTTCAAAGGTGCCAACACATTCGGCCATGACTAAAGACCGCTTTACACACTGCGATATCGGTACCGATATCGCCAGTGTGCGTACCCGCCCCCATCGGTTGTGCGACACGGGCCAATCGCTGCCCGTGTCGCACAACATCGCCCGGACCCGTCACACAGACTTACCTTCCCTGCGACGTCGCTGTGACCGGCGAACCGCCTCCTTTCTAAGGGGGCGGTTCGTTCAGCATCACAGCGACGTCACAGCTAGAGATGAGCGAACCGGTCGCGGTTCGGCTCGAGTTCGGTTCGCCGACCGGAGGGCTCATTCGAGTTCGGTTCGGCGAACCACTCGAATCGCATAGGAACCAATGGGAGGCAATCACAAACACATAAAAACACCTAGAAAACACCCTCAAAGGTGTCCAAAAGGTGACAAACAACTCACAACACAACACACACACATGGGAAAGTGACAAGGACATATACTCATGCGAAAACAAAAGAGCTGGACAAGGAAAAAGAGGAGGAGACACAGATATAGGCATGGCACGCCCTTCTAAAATCATGTAAAACACCGCAAGGTTACTCCAAGCGGAGTCTCCCTTTTTTCCAAAAATTGGGCCACACAGACACCCCATCAGTGGCAGCACTTGTGCCCCAGTTGTACACTTCACAGCTAGATTTGCATCAAGCACATTCCAAATCCACAAGCATTTACTCTCCCCAGGATGACACAGGGGTAGTAAATTCCTTGTGGATCCATGACTTGTTCATTTTGATGAACGTTAGTCTGTCCACATTGTCACTGGACAGACGCGTGCGCTTATCTGTCAGCACACACCCAGCAGCACTGAAGACACGTTCAGAGACAACGCTGGCAGCTGGACACGACAAAATCTCCAAGGCGTAACTGGAGAGCTCTGGCCATTTTTCAAGATTTGAAGCCCAAAATGAGCAAGGCTCCATTTGCAAAGTCATGGCATCGATGTTCATTTGGAGATACTCCTGTATCATCCTCTCCAGCCGTTGACTATGTGTCAGACTTGTTGTCTCTGGTGGCCTTGCAAAGGATGGTCTAAAAAAATTATGAAAAGATTCCATAAAATTGCTGTTACCAGCACCAGATATGGTCCTACTGGTACGGGTAGACTGTTGGAGATGACGAGACCGTCCCATGTTTGTCAAGTTACAACTGGGAGATTCACTCCCTGCACCTGCATGGTTGTTTGGTGGAAAAGCCGAGCTAAGATCGAGTAACAGCTTCTGCTGATACTCCTGCATACGTGCGTCCCTTTCTATGGCTGGAATTATGTCACAAAATTTGGACTTGTACCGGGGATCTAATCGTGTGGCAAGCCAGTACTCCTCATCACTTCTAATTTTGACAATACGTGGGTCATGTTGGAGGTAGTGCAACAAGAAGGCGCTCATGTGTCTGGCGCAGCCATGCGGACCAAGTCCACGCTGTGTTTGTGGCATAGAGGTGCTAACCGTTGTTTCTTCCTCTGACATCTCCCCCCAACCTCTTTCAACAGAAATTTGACCAAGGTCTCCCTCATCCGCTGAGTCTTCCATGTCCATGGACAGTTCGTCCTCCAGTTCTTCATGTTCTCCTGCACCTTCCTCAACATTTCGCCTGCTACCATGCGCCCTTGTTGATCCCTGTCCCCCATGGTCCCATGCCTGCCGCGTTGGTGATGATGAACGTCTGGACCTTGGTGATGTTGTTGTGTCTTGCGCATATGAATCCTCCTGTAGCTCCTCCCCTTCCTGTTGTCCCACCCCCTGACTCCGAATAGTATTTAGCGTGTGCTCCAGCATGTAAATGACTGGAATTGTCATGCTGATAATGGCATTGTCAGCGCTAAACATATTCGTCGCCGTGTCGAAACTGTGCAGAAGGGTGCATAGGTCCTTGATCTGAGACCACTCCCTCAGGGTGATCTGCCCCACCTCTGCATCTCGTTGGCCCAGGCTATACGTCATGACGTATTGCACCAGGGCTCGACGGTGCTGCCACAGTCGCTGTAACATGTGGAGAGTCGAATTCCAGCGTGTCGCCACATCGCATTTCAGGCGATGAACCGGCAGGCCGAAAGACTTCTGGAGCGATGCAAGTCGCTCAGCTGCGGCGGTTGAACGGCGGAAGTGAGCAGACAGTTTTCGTGCCCTGTTCAGAAGGCCATCTAGGGCGGGATAGTGTGTTAAAAATTGCTGGACAACAAGGTTCAACACGTGAGCCATACAAGGCACTTGTGTCACCTTGCCCAGGCGAAGGGCCGCACCCAGGTTTGCAGCATTGTCGCACACAGCCTTACCAGGCTGCAGGTTGAGTGGAGACAACCATTTATTAAACTCAGTCTCCAGAGCTGCCCACAACTCCGCTGTGTGACTCTTATTTCCAAGACATTTCAAGCTAAAGACCGCCTGATGCCGTTGCGCTCTGCTGCCAGCATAGTAATGAGGGGTGCGTGATTCCTTCTGCGCAGTGCGAACGCTGGTGGCCTGACCAGGCAGGCTTGGGGCGGAGGTGGAGGACCCAGACGAGGTTGAGGAGGCAGAAGCAGTGGCGGAACTTGGACAGACAGAGGATTGACACACAAGTCGTGGGGATGGCAAGACTTGTGCAGCAGACCCTTCACCATCTATCACCATAGTTACCCAGTGCCCAGTTAGCGACATGTAACGTCCCTGTCCATGCTTACTGGTCCAAGTATCGGTGGTGAAATGCACCCGTTCACACACAGAGTTTCTCAAGGAAGCGGTGATGTTGTGTGCGACATGCTGGTGTAGCGCAGGCACACCTTTCTTAGAGAAGTAGTGGCAACTGGGCATCTGGTACTGGGGCACAGCGACAGACATAAGGTCTCTAAAATCCTGTGTGTCCACCAGGCGGAAAGGCAGCATTTCGGTAGCCAAGAGCTTACAGAGGGATAAAGTCAACCTCTTAGCTTTGTCATGGGTCGCAGGAAATGGCCTTTTATTTGTCCACATCTGAGGGACAGAGATCTGGCTACTGTGTGTGACGGTGGTGAGTAGGGTGTCCCTGGAAAAATGCAGGTTTGTGAGGAAAGTGCAGGCGTAGACATGATGTTGCCTTCATCCAACGTTGGTGCTATCGATGTCTGAGAGAGCTGTACACACACACTTGTTTCCCCTTCCAAACCAAATGACGACCTACCAAGCAAACTGCCTGTTGCGGTTACAGTGGTGGAAGTTGTGCGTGGAAAACCAGGTGTGACCGCTGTCCCCAGAGTCCTAGAAGATGAAGAGCGTGCGGATGCACTGGAAGGGGCAGGCGGTGGATGGTTCGCTCCGCTAGACCGCATTGCAGCACGGTGAGCTTCCCACTGGGACATATGATATTTATTCATGTGACGATTCATGGAAGAAGTTGTCAAACTCCTGAGGTTTTGCCCTCTACTAACAGAATCACGACAAATTTTACATATCACATGATTTGGGCGATCTTTTTCTATGTCAAAAAAGGTCCAGGCTAGGCTAGGCAAGGCTTAGAGGGCATGCGACCTGCTGAGCCCCCCCGACTAGTGCTCAGAGGCAGAGTGGTGGCTGAGGATGCAGTTGTAGACATGCTACCAGTACTACTCCTCTGTCCAGGAAGGCGCAAGGTAACTTCGTCGTCAGTAGCATCCTCCTCCACCGCCTCTGTTGACTTCCTCGAGTGCCTGACTGTGGGTTGACAGTAGGTTGGATCTAGAACTTCCTCATCAAGCGTTGTGTTTGCACTCCCCTCACCCTCAGACCGAGCCTCTTCCTGACGTGAACCAATATTTAAGTTGTCATCCCAATCTGGTATCTGCGTCTCATCGTCATCAGTATGTTCCTCATTGTCTATAACAACAGGTGTTACAGTTTGTGAATAAGGGTCAACATTATGCTCAGAAACTTCGTCTTCATGGCCTCAATCAGTCACAAAGGTTCTGGGCATCACTGCAGACCATTTCCTGGTCTGTACTCACTGTAGCTTGGGAGCAGACCTCTGATTCCCAGGCTATAGTGTGACTGAACAGCTCTGCAGACTCACCCATCTCAGTTCCACCATACTGTGCAGGGCGGATGGAGACTTCAGAGCTGGGAGAAAGCAAGTGTGATTGGGATGGCAACTCAGAGGACTGGTGTTTTTTGGATGCAGTAGTTGAGGTGGCGGAGAGGGCACTTGTTGGACCACTTGAGATCCATTCAAGCATTTTCTTTTTTTGGCCATCATCAACCTTTGTTCCAGTTGTTCGTGTCCGTAAAAAAGGGAGCACATCGGATTGTCCACGGTAAGTAGTAGACATCTTACTTTTGCTGGAAGATGGTCTACCTTCAGCAGATGTTAATGGAGCTTTGCCACCTTCCCCACGGACAAACCCTTTTCTTCCTTTTCCCACACGCCTCTTCCCCTTTCCACCAGCATCTGTCATTTTGCCACTCATTTTGATTGCGACAAGATTGTGCACTTAAAATGTGGTAGTAAAAATTGAGAGGTGGTGTAGATTGCAGCGGTGGTCTATATTAACCCCTTAACGACCGCGGGCCGTAAAATTACGTCCTAGTGGTCATAATGTTACTGCCCGTGGTCTGCCGGCGGCAGCATGCCGTGATCGGCGCACATCTCAGCTGATTTTCACAGCTGAGATGTGTGCCTGCTAGGCACGAGCAGAATCGTTATCTGCTCGTGCCGTTTAACCCCTTATATGGCGCTGTCAATATGTGACAGCGCCATTATAAGCGCGATCGCGGTAAACTGTTACTTACCGCCCGATACCGGAAGTCACGTGACGCGATCACGTGACTTCCGATAGTTGTCATGGTAGCACAGGGTCATGTGATGACTCCTGTACTACACATGAATTGCTCTCACTTTCGCTGTGCCAGCGGCACAGCAAAAGAGAAAGAGAGCGTATCTGCTGTTTACAGCTGTATAGCTGTGATCAGCAGATAGTGCAGAGCGATCGTAATGCTGATCGCAATAGCCCCCTAGGGGGACTAGTAAAATAAAAAAAAACAAAGTTTTAAAAAATTAAAAAAAAAACCTAAAAGTTCAAGTCACGCCCTATTGAAAATTAAAGGGTTAAAAAAATAAAAAATATACACACATTTGGTATCGCTGCGTTCAGAAACGCCCGATCTATCAAAATATAAAATCAATTAATCTGATCAGTATATGGGATAGCGACAAAAAAAATTCCAAACGCCAAAACGACTTTTTTGTCGCCACAACTTTTTGCGCAAAATGATATAAGAGGCGATCAAAACTTAGCATCTGCGCAAAAATGGTACCGTTAAAAACGTCAGCTCGAGACGCAAAAAATAAGCAGTCACTGAGCCATAGATCCCGAAAAATGAGAACGCTACGGGTCACGGAATATGGCGTAAAACGTGCGCCACTTTTTTCGGTCAAACTTCCGATTTTTTTTTTAACTCCTTATATAAAAGTAAACCTATACATGTTTGGTGTCTACGAACTCGCACTGACCTGAGGCATCACACCCACACATCAGTTTTACCATATAGTGAACACAGTGAATAAAATATCTCAAAAACAATAGTGCTATCGCACTTTTTTTGCAATTTTTCTGCATTTGGAATTTTTTTGCCGTTTTCCAGTACACTATATGGTAAAACTTATGGTTTCATTTAAAAGTACAGCTCGTTCCGCAAAAAATGAGCCCTCACATGACCATATTGACTGAAAAATAAAAAAGTTACGTCTCAGAAAAATGGCGAAAAAAACCAAACTGAAAGCGAAAAATCGGCCGATCGTGAAGGGGTTAACAGCAGAATAAACAACAATAACTATCCCTGACAATGCAACTATGGCCCTTAAACTGGCAGCATATTTTGCTAGTTTAATGGCTTAGTAACAATGAGTTTGAGTGTAGAATGCAGAGGTGCTGTAAATAGATTTGCACTAGTGGGACACTAATGGAAGTCCAACAGCCACTTTTAAGATGCCACTAAGTTTACTCAGTGTTTGCTAGTATAATGGCTTAGTAACAATGAGCTTGAGTGTGCAAAGGGCAGGAGGGTACAGTGGCCGGGTTGTGAGTCAGTGTAGAGGAAAGGAAGCCTCACTTTCTATCCCTCCTAATGGGGATATGCAGCGAGGAAGTCCCTGACCTTAGTTACACAGACGCTGTCATCTTCTGTAGCTGTTAAAATCTCTTTCCACGGACCTGACTGTCACCTATGGCTTTGAGCCTGCTGTTATTAGCCCTTACAAGGGCTAATAGAAACTTCTATCCCTATTCTGTATAGCGCTGTGTGTAGAGTGTACACAGCAGTATCGGAGACAGGAGCTACGCCAGCGGTGACTGACACCCAGACGCAGAAGAGATAATGGCGTCCGGACGGGCAGATGCCCGTTTTTATAATGCAGGGACATGTGACATGGACATCCTATCACACATGCCGTTGCTTCTCTGGCTAAAAGTCCACTTAGCTGTGTGTGTGTCTGGGATTGGCTGACATGCTGGCCCGCCCCACTACACGCGCGCACTTAGGGAAGGAAGACAAGGGAAAAAAAAAAAAAAATGGCGATCGCCATTATCCCAGCAGCAGTGATCTGAATGCGCTGTTCCCGCACACTATACCCTGAAATTTCATAATAGTGTGAGTCACAGAGTGACTTACACTATTACAGCGGAAAGACAGCTAGTAATTAGCTTGGCTTTTTACTGCTAGAACCGTTCTCGAACGTAACACGTAACTAGAACTATCAATCTTTAGCAAAAAGCTCGAGTTCTAGTTCGATCTAGAACAGCCCCCAAAATCACTCGAACCGCGAACTGGAGAACCACGAACCGCGACCCGCGCTCAACTTTAGTCACAGCAGCGTCACTGAACCGCCGCCCAATAGAAGCGAAGGGGCAGGATGAGCGGGACGTAACATCCCGCCCACCTCCTTCCTTCCGCATTGTGTCCGAGAGGCAGGTAAGGAGAGGTTCCTCGTTCCTGCGGTGTCACAATGAGCGATGTGTGCTGCCGCAGGAACGAGGAACAACTTCGTTACTGCAGCAGGAACGATATTTGAGAATGGACCCCCATGTCACCGATGAGCGATTTTGCATGTTTTTGCGACGATGCAAAATCGCTCATAGGTGTCACACGCAACGGCATCGCTAAAGCGATCGGATGTGCGTCACAAATTCTATGACCCCAACGAGATCACTTGAGCGATGTCGTAGCGTGTAAAGCCCGCTTTAGTATCCAAGAAACACTTTATCCTTCTGTTTTTGGGTCTGTAGGTGTAATGAAAAATAAAACACTAGTATCATTTAATATTATTTACTTAGAATTTGTTGTAACAGTCATAATTTTGCGCCTGTAAATAAACTACCATGTGTCAGATCTGAACAGTTAGCGCATCCTACCCTATAAGCTTCGTGTCTATGGCGGTGGGAAGGTTATTTTTTCGCCCTTTGTGCTAGAAATTCAAATTCAAGATGAGATTTAACCTCTTGCCGCCCTCTTTATTATTGGAAGTTACTGGCTGATCACACATGATGGATAGTAACTAACCCATTCTTTGTATATATGAAGCCTTAAGGGCCATTCAGTCGTCCAAAGCCATCACAAAGTGTGACAGATCATCAATGAAACTGATGCACTCAGCCTTGAAACAACATCTAGATCATTTTTTCCAGATCATTTCTTGTAGGAGACGCGGAGAAGGAAACTATGCATTCTCCAGGGGACTTTATACTCTCGTCTTTTAGGACTGAGGCAGGTAATATTATGAGGTTGCTTTCTCAAATGCTGTTAAGCTGGTCTACAACTAAAGTCTGAGGGGCCCTGGAAAAGTTGGTTAACTACCAATTTTTGTACATTCCTGACTAGCTGTACAGCTATGTGAGAACAACCAACAAATCTCCACATAATTGGGCAGAAGAATTGGGTGTTGGGTGATGGCCTTCCTTGGAATTGTTAGGGTATGTGTACACTACATCATTTAGATGCTGGCATAATCGCCAAATTTTGGTACAGGAAGACCGTTCAAGAAAACGTTTTTTTCCTAAAGAGTCTTCTTTGGCATCTTTTCAGTCGTCTTTAGTGGTGGCTTTGTTTTTGTCTTGTATTTATCAACTAGTGAGCAGCTTCCTAGCGGATGCCACCGAAGGAATGGTCCGGTCACTACTTTTAACCGTTTTATGTTTCTATAAACATGGAGCTGTTTAAAAGATGATCAAAAGATTGAACATATTGTACAGAAAGTTGTTTTTCCATTGTGAAACACAAATTCACGCTTAATAACAACATTTGAGGCTTTTTTCAAGTGTATTATTAAGCTTACCTGCCTGAAAAAGTCGTTGTGTGCGCAGTCCCTAAGGCAAGGGCTACACAGTGACATTCGTTGCGCATGTCAACTTGTCTGTGACTTGCTGACCATTTAAGGCCACTTTCACACTGTGTTCCTCTCCCTGTTCAGTGGTCCCATTGGGGCTTTCGTCCGAACACCCCACAAAACAGGATTCGGACGCATGTGCCGATGGAGTCATTGACTATAATGGTGCAGACGGAGTCACGGTGTGCATTTTTGGCATTGGAGCTCTTTTGCACTTGCGATTTTCTGGTGCACGTGCGATCCAATAAAAAATCGGATTGCACTTGCACCAGTGTTAATCAAAGAGGCATTGTTCTCTTTCCTTTTATTTCTCGACACCAATCGTGCTCCCAGTGCAATCACAGCATGCTGCGTTTTGCAGCGAGTCTCGGCTTACGCACCCCCATACAAGCCTATAGGAGCTTGTGAAACATCGCACTGCACTCGCATGTTATGCGACTGCAGAGTGATATACACAGACACAGACAGCGGAGGAGATGGGGAGAAGTTGCTCCCTCCTTCTTCTCCGAGGCTGTGATACGATCCCAAGATCGCATCATAGTCGCATGAACCTCGGCTGACGCTTGCAGCAGAGGGTCATTAGCATATCCGTTCCAAAGCTCTCTCATCGGAAGTGGTACACAAGTGGAAAAGAGCCCTTATACCCTTTGTGGAGGTGGCCACCACCCAGACGTAATATACAGTGTCTGGGTGTCCACCTCCTGAAAGAGTATACTCCCGAAAGTGGTGTACGATATGGCACACAGTGACTTCGTCTGCAGCATTATAGTCATTGTCCCCGTCTGTGCTTATGCCCGAAACCCGTTTTGCGAGGGGTTCAAACGGAAGCCCCGACAGGACCATTGAACGGAGAGTGGAACACAGTGTGAAACCGGCCTTAAGGCCGCTTTACACGCAACGACATCGCTAACGCGATGTCAATGGGGTCACGGAATTCGGCCTTGTTAGCGACGTCGTTGCGTGTGACACGTACGAGCGACCGCAAACTATGCAAAATACTCACCAAATCGTTGATTGTTGACATGTCGTTCATTTCCCAAATATTGTTGCTCTTTTGGATGCAGGTTGTTAGTCGTTCCTGAGGCAGCACACATCGCTATGGGTGACACCCCGGGAACGACGAACAACACCGTACCTGCGTCCTCTGGCAACGAGGTGGGCGTGACTTTCATGCGGCTGCTCTCCGCCCCTCCGTTTCTATTGGAGGCCTGCTGTGTGACGTCGCTGTGACGCCGCACGAACCGCCCCCTTAGAAAATTGGCTGTTCGCCGGCCACAGCGTTGTCATTAGGAAGGTAAGTATTTGTGACGCGTACCTCCGATATTGTGCGCCGTACCTTCGATATTGTGCGCCACAGGCAGCGATTTGCCCGTGAAGCACAAAAGACGGGGGCGGGTGCGATCGCTAGTGACATCGCTAGCGATGTCGCAGCGTGTAAAGCGCCCTCTAGAGTTGGGATTTTACTGTAAAACAAAACAGCCAAGTTACGAAAACATGCCTGTTGCTAGCGACTTACATGGACGTCTATGGCAAGTGAGCCGCTTGGGACTTGCAAATTGCGACTCTGTGTCACAGTTGCAGGATGTTAGAAGTCAGAATGTGACACTTCTATTTTATTGTCGTGTGACAAATGTGAACGTGTACCCCTAACCTTATGGGGAATACATGCTTGTCACTCAGGATTTTTAACCTTAGGTTAAGGGGAAGGAAATATACATTTGCCTACCTTCTGTGGTCATGATTTACAACCTCTGTTCAGAAGACTTCTCCACCTGCTGTAATATAGGATTTCGGAGATGGGAATACCCATTTAAATTTGATCAGCAAATTCCTATTAAAGATTAAATAGGCCATGAGAGGCTACTTGTAAAATGGAATAAGCCCTGTAGGACGGTGAAAGGCTTTGTTGAACACTATGGGGCTGATTCATCAAGGCTGATGGTTCCTACTCCAGTCTTAAAGAAAAGTCTGAATGAAGTAAGATGTGTCAAATTCATTTTGTGAAGCAAAAATGAATTCCAGCAATTACCTTGAGTGGATTTCTGCTATAATTGAAGCCACTTTCTGGAGTAAGGTGTAATAAATATATTGGGCCACTCCTATGAAGCCAACTTTTTAGTAAGGCTGTCGTCTCTGATGCCATTACAATACCACTCGGCGGTCCATTGGTGAAGCACACTGTGATGGCCATTCATGATATGCCCTCTGACTTGAGAGGTGCACATACTTTTACTATTCATGCTGTACGCTTGTACACCTAAGGAATAGGTAAATTTTACCAAGTCTAAACCCACAGATATTGTCGTAGGCCGACACTTTTTTACTTTCCAGTAGCGGAGGTCCGTGGATTCCTGGGGTAGGATGCGTATCTCCTCCAGCTTGTTGTTTTTGCTTATTCACAAAGTGCATTTGCATTTCCACCAGCATCACCACGCCTGAGAAACGTTTACACACGCATTCTGCCGCACCACCGCGTGGAGCGGTGCACCTGTTCCCGGCCCGCCCGCGCTCACACATTACTCCACATCTTGCTGCGTTGCACAAAGGCTTATTGATGTGTGCAGTAATTATAGAGTGCGTGACGATTGTTAATAGCTGGGGCACAGCACACTCTCCGCTGACACAGCAGGGGTTAAATATGCATTCCACCGAGACAGAGCAGGGGGCAAAAATGTAATTCTTTACTTCAAGACAATCAATCAAAATTGACAGTGACTTTAACAACAATTTGTGGCGCGCAGGGGACGTGGAAAAGGAGCAGCCTGCGCTGTGTGAGCCAAGACCTGTGAGCGTGCTCCTAGTCATAATCATCATCTTTGTCATGTAGTATTGACAGGCAGCAATTGTGGAAATCCACTCCGCTCCACACAACCCCAGCCTCTCCCCACCGCTGAACTACACCCTCCAAGACCAAGGGTTTTATATCCTTAGCTATAAGAAATCATCAGTATACTTTGTCCTCCTCCTCCAGGATCTTAATATTCTGTTCAGCTGTTGTGCTGCTTAGATATATCAGATTTCCTCAATCCTGGGTGATATCTTGTATGGCTGTTGTGACGAGACTGGGTATTGTACAGTCATGGCCAAAAGTTTTGAGAATGACACCAAAATTATATTTTCACATGATCTGTTGCCCTCTGGTTTTTAATTGTGTTTGTCTGATGTTTACTTCACATACAGAAATATAATTGCAATCATATTATGAGTTCCAAAAGGTTATATTGACAGAATGAGTTAATGCAGCAAGTCAATATTTGCAGTGTTGACCCTTCTTCATCAGGACCTCTGCAATTCTCCCTGGCATGCTCTCAATCAACTTCTGGATCAAATCCTGACTGATAGCTGTCCATTCTTGCATAAGCAATGCTTGCATTTTGCCAGAATTTGTTGTTTTTGTTTGTCCACCCGTCTCTTGATGATTGCCCACAAGTTCTCAATGGGATTAAGATCTGGGGAGTTTCCAGGCCATGGACCCAAAATCTCTATGTTTTGTTCCATGAGCCATTTAGTGATCACCTATGGCAAGGTGCTCCATCATGCTGGAAAAGGCATTGTTGGGCGCCAAACTGCTCTTGGACAGTTGGGAGAAGTTGCTCTTGGAGGACATTCTGGTACCATTCTTTATTGATGGCTGTGTTTTTAGGCAAGACTGTGAGTGAGCCGATTCCCTTGGCTGAAAAGGAAGCAACCCCACACATGAATAGTTTCAGGATGCTTAACAGTTGGCATGAGACAAGACTGGTTGTAGCGTTCACCTCTTCTTCTCCTAATAAGTGGTTTTCCAGATGTCCCAAACAATCGAAAAGGGGATTCATCTGAGAAAATGACTTTACCCCAGTCCTCAGCAGTCCACTCCCTGTACCTTTTGCAGAATATCAGTCGGTCCCTGATGTTTTTTCTGGAGAGAAGTGGCTTCTTTGCTGCCCTCCTTGAAACCAGGCCTTGCTCAAGCAGTCTCCGCCTCACAGTGCGTGCAGAAGCACTCACACCAGCCTGCTGCCATTGCTGAGCTAGCTCGGCACTGCTGGTAGTCCGATCCCGCAGCTGAAACAGTTTTAAAATACGGTCCTGGCGTTTGCTGGTCCTTCTTGGGCTCCCTGGAGCCTTTTTGGCAACAATGGAAGCTCTCCCCTTCAAGTTCTTGATGATGCGATAGATTGTTGACTGAGGTGCAATCTTTGTAGCTGCGATACTCTTCCCTGTTAGGCCATTTTTGTGCAGAGCAATGATGGCTGCACGTGTTTCTTTAGAGATGACCATGGTTAACTGAAGAGAAACAATGATACCAAGCACCAGCCTCCTTTTAAAGTGTCCAGTGGTGTCATTCTTACTTAATCATGACTGATCGCCAGCCCGGTCCTCATCAACACCCACACCTGTGTTAATGGAACAATCACTAAAACAATGTTTTTAAGGCAGGAATGCAATGATGTTGAAATGTGTTTTGGGGGTTAAAGTTCATTTTCTTAGCCATTATTGACTTTGCAAGTAATTGCTGTTAAGCTGATCACTCTTTATGACATTCTGGAGTATATACAAATTGCCATTAGAAAAACTTAAGCAGTAGACTTTTAAAAATTAATATGTAATGTAGCATTCTCAAAACTTTTGGCCATGACTGTAGACCTTCTTTCGTCTCTGAATGACAGATCTGCAAAGTTATGCCGATTTACTATATCGGATGATTAGATTCTCAGACTCCTAGGAAAACTTGGTGATGGCCCATTTATAAATTGCATTGGCAGCTAAGGCCCCTTTCACACTTTTCACATCAGTTTTTTGCCATCAGTCACAATCCGTTTCCTCGACGGATCCGTCGCAGACTGTGGCTAAACTGATGTGACTGATCCGTTTTACGACGGATCCGACTAGCTGGGGGCTAAATAATAATAAATTGGAGCATGCTCCTTTAGAAAAAACCCAGAATCCATCGCCGGATTCCGTCATTTGACGGATTACAATGGATCCTGCGCCCATAGGCTTCCACCCCACCAAACGCATCCATCGCCGCCCGTTTTTTCAACGTGCACAAAAAACGTTACCGTGACTGTCGTCTCCGTCCGACGGACAAACATTTTTCGACGGATGAAATGTTAAGCCATCCATTGCAATCCGTCACTAATACAAGTCGATGAGGAAAAAAACAGATCAAGCGGCATCAGTCACCGGATCTGATTTTTTTTTTTTTTTTTTCAAAATTCAACGGATTGTGACTGATGGCAAAAAACTGATGTGTGAAAGGGGCCTAAAGGATTCCTTTCCAGCTTTGCTGGAAAAAGGGGGACCTGATACATAGGTAGGTTAAAATAAAAAACAACTTTCGGATAACCCCCTTTTAAGAATTGTATTGGGCCGTCTGTAAAACCTGTTTTATAGATGCCCTTTTAAAGAGTTTTGAGTAAAAGTAGTGGTAGTGGTGGTGGTAGGAGTATTAGTGGTAGGAGTATTAGTGGTAGGAGTAGTATTGCACAGGTGATAATTTAATCACCTGCAAAGGTGCTGAATCAAACACCCATGCAATGCTAAAGAAATCCTGAAAACATGCACTGTTGGTGTGCCTTGAGGACTGGAGTTGGGAACCTCTGCAGTAGTGGTAGGAGTAGTAGTGGTAGGAGTAGTAGTGGTAGGAGTAGTAGTGGTAGGAGTAGTAGTGGTTGGAGCAGTAGTGGTTGGAGCAGTAGTGGTTGGAGCAGTAGTGGTTGGAGCAGTAGTGGTTGGAGCAGTAGTGGTTGGAGCAGTAGTGGTTGGAGCAGTAGTGGTTGGAGCAGTAGTGGTTGCAGCAGTAGTGGTTGCAGCAGTAGTGGTTGGAGCAGTAGTGGTTGGAGCAGTAGTGGTTGGAGCAGTAGTGGTTGGAGCAGTAGTGGTTGGAGCAGTAGTGGTTGGAGCAGTAGTGGTTGGAGCAGTAGTGGTTGGAGCAGTAGTGGTTGGAGCAGTAGTGGTTGGAGCAGTAGTGGTTGGAGCAGTAGTGGTTGGAGCAGTAGTGGTTGGAGCAGTAGTGGTTGGAGCAGTAGTGGTAGGAGCAGTAGTGGTAGGAGCAGTAGTGGTAGGAGCAGTAGTGGTAGGAGCAGTAGTGGTAGGAGCAGTAGTGGTAGGAGCAGTAGTGGTAGGAGCAGTAGTGGTAGGAGCAGTAGTGGTAGGAGCAGTAGTGGTAGGAGCAGTAGTGGTAGGAGCAGTAGTGGTTGGAGCAGTAGTGGTTGGAGCAGTAGTGGTTGGAGCAGTAGTGGTTGGAGCAGTAGTGGTTGGAGCAGTAGTGGTTGGAGCAGTAGTGGTTGGAGCAGTAGTGGTTGGAGCAGTAGTGGTAGGAGCAGTAGTGGTAGGAGCAGTAGTGGTAGGAGCAGTAGTGGTAGGAGCAGTAGTGGTGGGAGCAGTAGTGGTGGGAGCAGTAGTGGTGGGAGCAGTAGTGGTGGGAGCAGTAGTGGTGGGAGGAGGAGGAGGAGGAAGAATCTGCTATAGCCATATCTCTTACCTCATGTGCAAGGCATTGCAGCTTAAGTATCCATGGTTACGTCCACTCATATAGTGACATTTAGTTGCTTGTGCTCATAACCATGGATACCTAAGCTGCAATGCCCTGCACACGAGGTAAAAGAAATGGTTATATAAGGAGAACTATTTTACATTTGTAATTGGACATGTTTGCTATTATTATAATAACTACTACATATTGGGATAGGATTTGGGAGATAGGAATACCCCTTTTTAAGGCTATGTGCACACTAGAAAAGTGATTTTTCTCAAAGTTTCTTGAGAAACTTCTGGGAGTTAAAGATTACCGCACCTTCTGTAAAAAAAACGCACACAAAACCGCAGGAAAAACGCATGCGTTTTTGCCGCGGTTTTTCCGCAGGTTGGTCCTTGCGTTTTTTTTATGCTGAACTGCAATAAATAATATAGATAATAGATAATCGATAGACAGATAATGGATAGAGGGAAAGATGGATAGATGAATAGATAGATGAGAAAGACCTATATAATGTCCCACCCCCCTGCATATTCTAAGCTGGCACCCTTTAGTGACTTTCATGTGGCACTAAAGGGTGCCTAGCCTTGTATTTAGCCAAAAAATAAATAAATAATTAAAAAAAAAATGACGTGAGGTCCACCCATCTTTTGTAGCCAGCTAGGGTAAAGCACCTTGGCTGGTAATCCAAAACAGAGGGCACCCCACGCTGTTATTTAACTTTAAATAAATAATTTAAAACAAAAAACGTGGGTCCCCCCCAAATTGGATCACCAGCCAAGGTAAAGCGGAAAGCTGGGGTCTGATATTCTCAGACTAGGGAGGTCCACTGTTATTGGACACTCCCCAGCCTAAAAATAGCAGGCTACAGCCGCCCCAGAAGTGGTGCATCCATTAGACGTGCCAATCCTGGCGCTTCGCCCCAACTCATCCCGTTGCCCTGGTGCGGTGGCAAACGGGGTAATATATGGGGGTTGATGCCAGATGTGTAATGTCACCTGACATCAGGCCCTGGGGTTAGTGATGTCACGCGTCTATCAGTTACCTGACATCACCAACCCAGTCAGTAAGAAATAAAAAATGGACAACAAAAAAAGTTTTATTTGAAAAAACACTTCCCACATTCCCTCTTTCACCAATTTATTGACAAGAACAATCAAATCAGGGTCTGGCGTAACTGTCCCAGTCAATGAAGAACAGAATGTTCCCCATTGGCTGGGAGAGCAATGCAGTGACCTGAGCTAACATCAATAGGTCAGCCCAGGTCACTGCACGGGATGCCGAGCGCTGCCATCAGGAGGTTAGATGAGATCATTACCTGCTGTGATGATCTCCTGCAGTCCTGCCATCAGCGCTGTCACTGCCTTCTATGCCCGCCGCGTTCTCAGCACTATCGCGAGAGCCCATGACGTCGCCGCTAGTGACAGTCTCGGGCCGCGGGCATAGACGGCAGTGACAGCGGTGACGTCAGGAGGCAGGAGATCGTCACAGCAGGTAATGATCTCATCTATCCTCCTGACAGCAGCGCTCGGCATCCCCGCGGCTGCACGCACTGCAGGGTGACAAGCTGCTGATACTGCGGGCAGACACTGACACTGCAGGGCAGGCAGCCGCGGGGCCGTAGCGGGATACAGACTGCACGGGCACCTGGAGGTCACACGGAAGCGCTTCTGTGCGGCGTCCAGGGAGTGTGACGTCTGTATTTACTCTGCCCTGCTTCATCTTCTGTCATAATGACATCACTTCCTGCAAAACCGCAGGCAGCGATTAACATTATCGCAGGTAAATCGCGGCTATACTGGGGGTATACCACACATAATTTTGCTACCTGCGGTATACCCCCGGTATTTCGCGATTACATTACAGTGAATGGAGTGAAATACCGGGGGTATACCGCAGGTACCTGCGGAAAAGAAGTGACATGCACATTTTCTCAAGAAATTTTCTCAAGAAAATCTTCAGAAAGAATTTTCTTGAGAAAAAAACGCAGCGTGCGCACAGCTATTTTTTTTCCCATAGGTTTTGCTGGGAAATGTCTGCAGAAAGATCACAAGCATTTCTCAAGAAATTTCCGCAGCAAAACCTCGGGTAAAAACGCGGGTAAAAACTCCTAGTGAGCACAGGGCCTAAAGGTTGTTCTTAATCTTCTGTTTATAAGAGTGGGAGCTTACTGCTCTCCTGCCTCATGGCCTCCTGCTTGCCGGGAAGCAGTCCACTCCTGAAGACTGACAGTTCAGATTAGCAGCCTGTTATGTCACTGGCCTAAAGGGGGCTTTACACGCTACGACATAGCTAATGCGAAGTCGTTGGGGTCACGGAATTGGTGACGCACATCCGGCCGCATTAGCGATGCCGTTGCGTGTGACACCTATGAGCGATTTTGCATCGTCGCAAAAACGTGCAAAATCGCTCATCGGTGACATAGGGGTCCATTCTCAAAAATCGTTACTGCAGCAGTAACAAAGTTGTTCCTCGTTCCTGCGGCAGCACACATCGGTACGTGTGACACCGCAGGAACGAGGAACCTCTCCTTACCTGCCTCCCGGCCGCTATGCAGAAGGAAGGAGGTGGGCGGGATGTTCGTCCCGCTCATCTCCGCCCCTCCGCTTCTATTGGGCGGCGGTTCAGTGACGCAGCTGTGACGCTGAACGAACCGCCCCCTTAGAAAGGAGGCGGTTCGCCGGTCACCGCGACGTCGCTAGGCAGGTAAGTAGTGTGACAGGTCTGGACGATGTTGTGCAGCACGGGCAGCGATTTGCCCGTGTCGCACAACAGATGGGGGCGGGTACCCACGCTAGAGATATCGGTACTGATATCGCAGCGTGTAAAGCGGCCTTTACAGTGTACTCCCAATGCCACAAGCAGAGAAGCTTTGCACCTCCAGTGTCAGAGGGGCACTGAAGTTCACCAGATCTAGCTATCCGGCCAGCATCAGAGCAGCGCTTACAAGCTCTAAAGCAAAAAAGCTTGTAGGTGCTTCACTCATTGCCTAGGTAACCAGCCACCTCTAATACAGTAGAGAAGTAGCCGGAAACCTTTGCAATTAGGAGTTAATTTTCTCTGTTATTGAGAATGGAGAGGGTTTTTAATACAAAGTTGCTTGGTTTTACAAGCCCTTTAGGAAAATGATAAAACCCCTATAAAAGAGGCTATGCCTGTTCCTGGTTCCTATTCTGTTAACCAGACTGGAGGGAAACTGGAGACGGCACTTTTCACCCTGGAGGACCCACAACCATGTCTTTACGCTACATGGACAATCTATTGGATTCAAAGAGCAATGTGTAATGTGTTATTTCTCCTGTGGTGGCGCTGTGTTACCCTACAGATTACAGATCATAGGGGTTTTATCTGTGGAACAATCTCTGATCTGCTTTTCATTGGAGGAACCTTCTAACAAAAATCGATTGTCCGAACTACAGACCACTTTAAGGCCCTTAACTAAAATTTAATTGCTGCTAAATGTTAGCCGGATTAGTTGTACCTTTTTTATGTGTTTTACAGTGAGTGCAAAAAAATGGAAATTTGTAAAGGGTTTGTTAAAGCCTCGGTATCTTTATAGCAAAGATGTAGTGCCTAGACTTTATGATCTGTCCCAAAGGGTGCAAAAATCAATAATATATATTCTTACTTTGTGCTATTACCAGGAGGCCCATAGACTAAAGCTGGTCGGCTTCCAGGAAACCGCTAAGCCAAGGTGGATAGCAATGCCGTAAATTTAGTGCCTCGGTGTGTTATTTTCAGAATTAAAGGGGAGATTAACTATTTCCAATTTTGACTTTATAGGTCATCGTTTATGTAATTATGGTGACGGACAGAATGTTTTTTTTATGTCCTTTTTTTATAAGGGTTTTCCTATTGGATAAAGCAATCGTACATGCCAGGACAAGGAACCACACAATTGTTTTTTCTCTGCCAGTGTCACTACACTTAGCTCCTTTTTCTTTTCCTCTTCCATTAAACTGTTAAAAAATGTATTTAGTTGTTGGTTGAGGTGTTTAACCTGCAGCTATGGGGTTAATCTGCAGGTTAATAGCATTCTGACTCTGTGCAGCCGCCACACTAAAAGCCCAGCTGCCGGGAGGAAATTAACTTTATTCCTTCCGGCAGCCTCAGGCTTTGAGTCATAAGGGTGCAGTTTCAGTCAGTGCATAGTTAGCAGCGGCAGTATCAGCCCCCCTGGCAGTTACTGATAGATGGCTAAATATTGCATCAGTACAGAGTCAGCTGTCAGTCAGTGTCAGGGCGTGGTTACAGCTGCCACTCACAGAGAGATGACTGAAAGCCTGAGGCAGCAGGTAGGAATTAAGTTAATTTCCTCCCGGTAGCAGGGCTCTCAGTACGGTGGCTTCACGGTGGCAGAGCGCTATTAACCTGCAGATTACCCCATAACTGCAGGTTAATAACATTCTAATACTGCAGCCACTGCACTGAGAGCCCCACTGTTGTGAGGAAATTAAGCTGCCAGGCTTTCAGTCATAGGGGTGCAGTTTTAGTGTGTGCATAGTTAGCAGCGGCTGTATGCACTCGCCAACACTGACTGTCAGACAGCTCAATATTGCATCAGTAGAGAGCTGGCTGTCAGTCAGTGTTGGGTGGCGGTTACAGCTGCCACTCACTATGCACAGAGGTGACTGAAACCATAGCCCTATGACTGAAAGCCTGACGATGCCTATAGGAAAAAAGTTAATTTCTTCTCAGCAGCGGAGCTCCCTGAGTAGCAGCATCTGAATGCTATTAACCTGCAGATTAACCCCATATCTGCAGGTTAATAGTGGTTTTTTTTTTACATGACAGGTTCCCTTTTAATAATCAATTAATTGACAGCTAACTTTTGACCCGTTTTACCATCTTACACCAGCCAAATCATGGAATAGTGGTTGCAGAGCTGAATTTTTATCTTTCCACTTCTCATTTCCTTTTCAGAAAAATCTGTGGAGCGACAAATTTTGTCCACACCCATTTATCATTTCTTCCTAATAAAAAAAAAACCAAACCAGTAGTGTTTTACATGCATTTTTTTTTTTTTACAATCCACGTAGAAAAAAATGCAGAAAAATCACAAAGTTCATTAGTGTCTTTCGATGCACTGTAGGCGCAGTTTTCATTAAATCACATTCATTTTGCTTGGCCAGTTAAACACAGCAGAGTTTTTGCGCAGAAAAAAAACCACAGCATTTACGCTATGTGTGAACACGGCCTAAATATCCAAGCAAAGTCGATGTGATTTCATGAAAACTTAACAAACTGCATTTATAGGCGGTGTTGTTTTTATGCATTTTTTTTTTCTTTGTAGGCTTCTATGTGTAGCCTGAAAAAAAATGAGTGGGGGGGGCATGTTTGCATTTTTTAGTGAAGAATGAAATCTTTTCTTTATTACCGCTATTCTCTGATGTAACCAGTTCATCATGCTTGAACTTTTGAAAAGTTCCATTTAAGAATTGAATATACATCTAGACCAAACGGGGATTGTGCCGGGCAAGAGCCCTTTAATAAATATTTAGAAGGGTTCAATCATTAGTCCAATGCAGTTCACTACGGCCTGAGAACAGCTGGGCATTAGCTTCCCTTGATGCCATGAAGGCATTTGATTCAGTATAATGGCCACTTCTGGCGGAATGTCTTCAAAAATTTGGATAAGGTCCCGAATTCCGTAAATGGAGGCTCCAAAGCTAAGGTAGTGATAACCGGCCTTCCATCTGCAACCTTCTCGCTTTAAAGAGGGACTCGTCAGGGCCGCCCCCTCGCCCCCACTTTGTTTGTTCTGGTATTGAAGCATTAGCTATTACAATTCGCTCCACACCCCTAACTAAAGGCATATCTGTAGCTGATTGGACCGATACCATTGGGTTATACGCTGATGACCTGTTTATTTTTTTGGACCAGGTCGTGTACACTTTACCTCATGTTATCTCTACTATAGATAAATGGCCTTTCTATAAATATGGAATAAACCAGCATTAATGCCTCTTTCATGCAGACCCTCTACCCATTTAAATTCTTTGAAGCAAACTGTGGAGCAGAAGCCCAAGATAGGGTCTAACGGGGTAAGGTAACAATTATTAAAAGTAGTTGTACTCGCCTGTTGCGGTTGTGCCAGTCACAACCTCTAGCTGCACGTATAGAAATGGCTACCGCCGCAGCCCCAAGTGGAAGCGTAATAGTGTATAGGAGGAGAAATCGGGTGTACGCCGCGCTATCACCAAGGAAGCCGATGTTAATTATTCCATCTCATTCTTATTTGTACAGGTCAACGTGTTTCAGATATAGCTGTACTCCTGATGAAGGAGACAGCGATCTCTGAAACGTGTTGACCTGTACAAGGAATAAAGAGATGGAATAATTAACATCGGCTTCCTTGGTGATAGCGCGGCGTACACCCGATTTCTCCTCCTATACACTATTACATTTAGATTCTTTGTCACTGTAACCAGTGGTTACACATTTTAGATATTTAGGAATCAATATTTATCAAGACAGTAAAAGGGATCTCTCTCCTAATATGCTGCCACTAATGGATTTAATCTCTGGGGGGAAAATCCCTTTAGCAGCCTCCTGACTCATAAATGTAATTAAAGGGAATCTGTCAGCAGATTTGGTGACTATAAGCTGCAGCCACCGCCACCAGGCTCTTATATACAGCATTCTAGCATGCTGTATATAAGAGCTCAGGACACTGTGTAGAGCGTAAAAATCACATTATAATACTCCCCTAAACGGTCGCTGCGGTGGAGTTGGACCATATGGGTTTCTCCGTTCTCTGGTGCCAGCACCTCCTGTTTCGGCCATCCTCGTCCTCCTTCTGAAGCCTGTGTGCATGACGCGTCCTACGTCATACACACTCGCCGGTCCCGCACAGGCGCACTACAATACTTTAATCTGCCCTACTCAGGGCATATCGAATTGCACTTGTGGAGGACCTCAGTGCGAGTGTGGATGACGTAGGACGCATCATGCACCCTGGCTTCAGAAGAAGGATGACAAAGATGGCCGAAAGAGAACGCATCGGAGAACGGAGACGTCCATATGACCCAACTCCACCGCAGCGACCATTTTGGTGAGTAGTATAAAGTGATTAAGTTCTACACAGTAGCCTGGGCTCTTATATACAGCATGTTAGAATGCTGTATATAAGAGCCCACTGGTGATGGCCACAGGTTATATAGGTAAGGATGGTTGACTTCGGGGAGATCAACATCCAACACCGCGGAGACATCATCACGTGTTTCTCAACGCAGTGACACTAGAACAAGGCCCCCTGGGAATATATGCAAAACAAGAATGCTGTGGAGACACCATCACGTTTCTCAACGCTGGCAGGAAACTAGCCAGGTCTTTCACTGGGAAGGAACAACAATGAGAAGGGCAGTCTCCAGTCAAGGAAACTGCCTATACCAAAACATGGTATCCATCCACAGACAGCTGTTTCGGGGTATTTTCCCCTCATCAGTTCGGAGTAGGAAACTGCCTAGTAGAAGACTACATAGATAAGTATGGTTGACTTCGGGGAGATCAACATCCAACACCGCAGAGACACCATCACGTGTTTCTCAACACAGTGACACTAGAACAAGGCCCCCACGGAAAACATGCAAAACAAGAAAAACCTACATGCAAAACCTACTCCACACTGATGAGGGGCAAATACCCCGAAACAGCTGTCTGTGGATGATACCATGTTTTGGTATAGGTGGTTTCCTTGACTGGAGACTGCCCTTCCCTTCCCATGGTTGTTCCTTCCCGGTGAAAGACCTGGCTAGTTTCCTGGGTTTTAATTGACTTGCTAATATTAAACTATGTAATGATACGTACCTGAGCTGCTCCTCTATATAGGGCTGTCCGGCACTGTACAAGTGCGCCACACAGGAACGGAAATCCTAGTTTACAAGGCCCTACATTAATGGGCCTGGCTGCATCCTATATAAAGATATAAGTAAAAAAAAATGGCCCTTTTGTTGCTGTGAATTTTTCGGGGAAAATTTAATTCCTCTTTTTGTGGTTTAGCTTTTGCGTATATTAGTATAGGGACCTGCAAGACATGAGGACCCTTGACGCTGGGTTGCAGGCATCCGTTTTCTGGCCAAAATATCAACTAATACCTAACAAATATATATATAATATAATATAATATAATATATATAATATATATAATTTAATATATACACACACACTCACTTACATACATACATACATACATACATACACACATATATATATATATATATAATATTTTGCACTTCTATCTTTATATAGGATGCAGCCAGGCCCATTAATGTAGACCTTGTACACTAGGGTCTCCGTTCCTCTGTGGTGCACTTATAAGTTCTGGGCAGCCCGCCTAGTCTAATAGTATGTGCATCATCAATAGGCTGTAAGCCAGACACTGTGCACCTACATGTGTGAACGGCGCCCTATACAAGCCATCTGTGTGCAATTTTACTACTAAGCAATCACCCCCTCCATGGAGTGGCAGTGTGTGAGCGGCTGCTCCATCAGTGTTTTGCACCTGTTGCCTCCATTTTTATTGAGGGGTTTTGCTGCGTCCTGTTAGTGCATCTGATTCTGTGGCCTGGGCAGGTAAACACTGTTGCCCTTTTGTTGCTGTAAATTTTTCTGTAAATTTTTTGGGGAAAATTTAATTCCTCTTTTTGTGGTTTTGCCTATAGACTTTTCGAGGAACAATGCATATTTGTACTTTTGTTTCCTACTTCTAAGGAAGTCTTTTGGAATACATGTATTGTTGTGTAATATTGTCAATAAAGTAAATTAAAAAAAATAATTTAATTTTTTTTTGCATATTTGACAATTTTTGAGAATTTGAACCAAAGGCCCCTATTTACCATTGTACAAAAGA